>NW_004524585.1:4974482-4979143 GCF_000260255.1 Octodon degus | reverse complement strand
CTTATTCAATATAGTTCTGGAATCATTAGCTACAGCCATTAGACAAGAGAAAGAAATAAAAGGAATAAGAATAGGTAAAGAAGAAGTTAAATTATCCTTATTTGCAGATGACATGATACTTCACTTGGAAGATCCAAAAAGCTCCACCAAGAAGGTACTAGGATTAATAAAGAAATTCAGTAGCATAGCAGGTTATAAAGTCAATACCCAAAAGTCAATACCATTCCTCTACACGAATAACAAACACACTGAGATTGAAATTATAGAAACAATACCTTTTACACAGGACCAAGGATAATGAAATACCTTGGAATTAATCTAACTAAAGAATTCAAAGATCTTTTCAAGGAAAATTATAGTACTCTTAAAAAAGAGATCGTAGAGGAGTATTGAAAATGGAAAGATATTCCATACTCCTGGATAGGAAGAACTAACATTGTGAAGATGGCCATACTCCCAAAACTGCTGTACAGATTTAATGCAATCCCTATCAAACTACCACCAACGTACCTCACAGAGCTAGAGTAATCATTCCTAAAATTTCTTTGGAACCAGAAAAGACCAAGAATAGCAAAAGCAATCCTGGGCAATAAAAACAAGGCAGGAGGCATTACAATTCCTGACTTGAAACTATCCTACAAGGCTACTATGATAAAATCAGCATGGTACTGGAATCAAAATAGACCTGAGGAATAGTGAAATAGATTAAAAGACTCTGAAGGCCCTACAAACACTATCAGCCACCTTATCTTTGATAAAGTTATGAAACATACTCACTGGAAGAAAGATAGACTCTTTAATAGATAGTGCTGGAAAACCTGGCTCTCTACATGCCAAAACTAAAACTTGGCCCAGGTCTAATACCATGCACTAAGCTAAAGTCAAAACAGATTAAAGATCTAAGCATTAAAACAGTAAAACTAAATCTCCTGGAAGAGAAAGTAGGAGGAACTCTTGAAGACATGAGTTCATAAACAAAGAGTCCATGATCAAAAATCAAATCACAAGGGCAACACTTCAAAGAATTAACAACAGGGACCTGCTCTTATTGACAAGTTTTTGCACATCAAAAAGATTACCAACAAAGTGAAAAGACAACCCACAAATTTGGAAAAAATCATGACAAATACGTACTCAGACAAAGTTCTACTCTTCAGAATTTATAAAGAACTAAAAAACATTAGGGCCCCAAAATTTAAAGACTCGGTCAAGAAATGGGCATCTGAGAGGAACACACACTTCTCAGATGATGAAATTAAAGAAGTGAATAAATATATGAAAAAATGTTCCATATCACTAGCCATCTGTGAAATGCAAATTAAAACAACACTGAGATATCATCTCACCCCAGAAAGAATGGCTATCTTAAAGAAATCAACCAACAACAAATGTTGGAGAAGCTGTGCGGAAAAGGGAACCCTTCTCCACTGCTGGTGGGAATGTAGACTGGTGAAACCTTTGTGGAAATCAGTGTGGAAATTCCTTAGAAAACTTGGACTGGAAATCCCATTTAAACCAGCTATTCCTCTACTGAGTATTTTCCCAGAGGATCTGAAAACATCATATCATAGGGATACATTTGTGCCTATGTTTATAGCAGCACAATTTGTGATAGCCAAATCTTGGAAACAACCAAGATGCCCATCACCTGAGGAATGGATGAAAGAGATGTGGTATTTTTATACAATGGAGTATTACTTAGCTATAAAGAATGATAAACTCGAAGCCTTTATGTTGAAGTGGATGCCACTTGAAAATATAATCATAAATGAAATAAACTGACACACATGTGTAAATATCATGTAGTTTCCCTAGCATAAGAACACAAAAGAAGAAGTACAAATAGAAAGTTATAATACAAATAAAAGGAAAGCAAGAACTGGAGGACTAACTAATTAAGAGAGGGAAAGGAGAAGAACTAGGAAACATGACAGGGACAAACCTGGCTTGAAACTATGTAAGTTTCAACTATAAGTTATATGTAGAAGATGGGCAAGGCAATGTTACTGAGAATCTCCAGAAGATTTTTTAATCTAGCAGTTAATTGAAAAGATTCTCACCTTGACTAACTATATATGTTAACACCTGTGAACTGAAGAAGGCAATTTGTAATAGTACGTTCATGCTTGGAGTGCCTGTCATTCTGGTGTTCTGAATACAGGCTCCTAGTCATGACATGCCAGTTGCTGCTGTGCTGTCTCTTGGGAAGATGATTGTTCAAAAAGAAGGTGGTGGTGAATGAAAGCAGTAGACAGGAAAAGGAATGTTGCAGGACTGTTCTTCTACAAGGTTGTATATGGTTAGATTTTTGGACTTACATGTAAACATCAGAATTATATAATTCTTTATGCCTATTTTTAAAATATATTTTAATTTTTTAAATGTTTCTTCATCATATTCTGTAGGGACTTAAAGTTCAACATATCAATACTTGATGAAAAGTATTGATGTTCCATGTTATGCCTAAGATGTTTGATATTCAGACAGATAGTGAGGTTAAGCTTAACATCCTAGGTTGAATGGTAATAACAATAAACTTCTCTTCTGGATGGTTAACAACCTAAGTTTGCAGCCCAAAGTTAGAGAAAAAAGAGGGCTGTTAGGAAAGCCAACATTTTGACCCTAGCCTTCCAAGATCAATTAAGACTCGGGACATATGAGATCTTGTACTGTAATGTCACGTATCTCAGTAGTGTTCCAAATTTTCTGGAGATTATGGGTCCAAAGAGGAAAGTGATCGATGATGTAGAGTGTGCCTTAGGAGAGTCACATGGAGAAAAAACATTTTCTCAGCCTTTTACGTGGACCTCCTTGGCCAAGCTGACACTCATCCATATGGCTGACACTGAGAAAGGATCTACAGTCTGAGGTACAGGATCTCAGGATAAATCCTGAGGGCATTTCACTGACCTTATCAGACCCAAAAGCTAAAACTCTTGTTGCATAGGTCTTGCTTTATCTTGGTTTTAACCATCCAGCATAAAAGTAAAAAAATGAAGTATAAGAAGTAAAGCCATGCTCCTATGTTGAGTTGTAGGGGACTCAGGTCAACAATTTCTGTCACTGCTGGTGAAGCAGAAGACCCAATACTATTATGGACTACTGGACTCTTTTAGAATATTTTGCTGTGTTAACACACCTATAATATTCAAATAACAGAGCTACACATAAAAAGGGGATGCAGATGAATGTCCATTTTGTATCTGTGTATTCAAAATGGTTAGAATAGATATATAGTTACATTCTCTTAATGGATAGAGGGATTTGTTCTAATAGTGTTTGTAAATAGGGTATCATGTCTGCATCTTGTACAGCAATTAACCACTAGGAAGAATGTATGCAATATGTTAATTATTGAAACTGTCCTACAAATTTGGTTTGAAACTGCCTCATTTCTATTTGTTTCTCAATAAAATTATGGGAAAAATAAAATAAAAATAAAAATACTCTCAAAATGGGGAAAAGAAGATCATATTTAGAGCTTCTAGTAAATTTGAGCTGATATTAGCCATTATTCAACCTATCAGAAGGACTTAGAAAATTTTGGTATCACTTCAATTTTAAAAGGAATAAAATTAATTCTAAATATTCCTTTGTGAAACTACATATATGGTTGCACAAGCAGTTACTTCAGGGAATGATTAAAGTATGTTACATATATGTACTGTACACCTCTGTCTAAATGAAACCCATTAATCTGCATGACCATTATGCACTAATGAATGAATAGATTAAAAAAAAGTCTCATAGTACTGTTCACATCTAACATGAATCTTGCATGCATTTAAAACAGATGACAAAAGGCTGTACACTTCATAGCAGTTATTTTTGTCTATACATTATTGTTGTTTATGAAATAAGTCAAGCTATATTTCAGTAAATATCTAATTCATGGAAAAAGAAGTTTTTACTATGTAAGATTCAAAGGTGATGTTATTTATCATTAGCTTTCCCCCAGTTCATTTCTTTCAAATCTAAAAAACATACAAGTACAGCACATGCTTTTTTTGAAAACCTTCCCTCAGTAGAGAAAGCGTGCAGCTGTGAATTTAACCTACCATGTTCTTATAGCTACCCACTAACAGCACCATCTTGTATATCTTATATGCTTCTTCATTAAGCATAAACCTAGAAGTGGAATCTGGTTCCTTTCTTTCTAAGAAAACTTATTCTAACCCCAAACAGTGAATGCAGATGAATGAATTATGTGAAAATGATACCTCTTCAAAGGACAGTATTAAGTTAATTAACAAAGAAAAAAATTAATTTTATTACTAATTTTATTTTTATATACTGCTTTCATATAATTCCTATCTACTTTGAAGAGCAAACAATGGTCTATGGAAATTATATTCCAGGAAGGAATTCATGGAATAGAGTTTCTGCCAGAATAGTTCGGCCTCTTGTACTTTGATCTGTGCTTCAGCCTTAGTGTTTTTTTTTTTTTTTTTCTTCCTTTATTGTTTTTATTTGCAGGAGGAGTTGAAACAAATTTTGTGTTTTTCTTTTTCCCCTAAACATGAATCATTCAAGTAAAACCAACTTAACTATAGAAATGTAGCAAAGTAAGGGGAAAGCACAGCAACCCAAGAAGCACAGGTTGGGGAGAAGAGGAGGGCAGAGTCCCCATAGAACATATGCACAGATGCCATGTGGTTCTC
>NW_004524585.1:4955659-4974137 GCF_000260255.1 Octodon degus | reverse complement strand
ACTAGAAAGTTTGGGACATTGGAGCTGCTGGTGGAGAATGGGAAGCCCAGCCCAGGAGAAATCGGAAAATACAGGAGCAGGTGCTTGGGAAGGGGTCAGGAGCAGCTCCGTGGGACACATGGCTGCGCAAAAAAGGGGAACACAAGGTGGTCGGAAAGGCCTTAAACTCCTCCTTGACATACACAACTGGATTTTTACAAAGATCCAAGCAGTTTGGTCCCAATCTGAGGTGAACACTTCAATGTTTATTCACATGCTTTGCTTTTTTTTTTTTTTTAATAATCAAAGTTGCCCAAATTAAATCTTGCTATATTACTACATATGCCAAAAAAGGAAGGAAAAAAAAAAGAAGAAGAAGAAAAAAGAAAAGGGCCTTTTAAAATAAGGTAAGGGAGGGGGCCCAGGAGATGGCTCAGTGGAATAAGCGCTTCCCTGGCAAGCACAAGGATCTGAGTTCACCTTCTTGGTCATCATGCAAGTAATACTTCTTGCTTTTGGATGTATACTCTGGATCCCATTCCTCTTCCCGGTTTCTCTTTTGAAAATCATTGTTAGTGTTGTTGTTATTGTTACCAGAATAGTTGCCTCTGCCCCAGCCTCTCCCTCTGGCTCGAAATTGAAAGGTTCCCCGAGCTCTGCCGCCGCCTCTTTCACTTGGACCCACAAAGTCTTTGGTCCCCAGTCTGGATTTGGCAAAGCCCGTGGTGCTCTCTTCTCTCTCCTCTGTCTCTTCAGGATACTCCTCCACTTTGTAGGAGTGAGATGACTGGGAGGAGGAGGAGGAGGACCTGGAGCGATCTTGTGTTCTCTGATGCTTCTTTTGCTTCTTTGATCCTTTATGTGTTTTCTCAGTTGATCTTTCCCTTGAATGGCTTGAGTCTCGGGAATCCACTGATTGTCTTGATTTACCTCATTTAAGATCTCTCTCCTTATGTTTTTCACGATGTTCAATATCAAGACGAAGGTCAACAGGATCATCTTTGTATTTTCTCTCAGCCTTGTAGCCAGGTTCCCGAGGACTTTTCATTTCATCATGAGCCAAACCATGTTTTCTGAATGTACTGGGGGAAATGTTTATCCTCCTGTGTATTTCTGGGCTTTTCTTGTTTTTAGCTGCCTCCTGTTCAGCTCCTCTCTTTAGGTATTTAGTGAAACTTTCATGCAATGTCATTCCAGAAGATCCAAAGTGATGCTCTTTAACATGGTGAACAATGGTCACTATATGCTGAGCAAACAATTCTGAAGGGCTACGCTGAGACTGAGCTGACTGAATGTGCTGGAAAATGGAACGAAACTCCTGCTCCTTTTTGTTGCTATGAACCAGATCCCGACAAAGCTTGCGTTCCTGAGCCAACAAACCACTGGGTCGTGCAAGGTCCTCATCGAATGAATCCATGCGTACATTGACCTGGGCCTCTCGAGTAATGGAAAATGAAGACTTTCCCGAGGAAAAGTCTCCTTTGGCTCCCAGCTTCTCACGGCTCTCAGAGGTCTTCCTTGGGGGAGGTGATGAGCTTTTCTCTTGCACTGCCTTATATGCAGTCACTCAGAAATTCTTCTCAGGCACAAACCCTCGGTGCCCACTTTCACTCCTCTTGGCCCCTCCTCGCTCTTCCTTTTTGGATCTCTCTGTGAAAGACTCCTCTTCCAACTCCTCTGCTTTCCTCTGCTTTTCCTTCCCTGCATACATCAGGTCTCCCATTTGCCCGACTTCTCAGCCTCCTGGTTTTTACTTGCACCAGCTATGACTTTTGACATGAATTCGGGTTCATCATCAAACTCAGATTCCTTCCTTCCCTTAGTTTTGTCCTTATCTTGATCATCCATCTCTTCCTTGTGGAAGTCTGCCATCTTCTTCTCAAAGTCATCATGGAGTTTATACCTTTTGGGCGACTGACTGCTCCTAAAGGGCTTCTCACTGTCAGTCTTGGAAGCAAATGAATCTGATTTCACTTTTGCATCCACTTCAGAGAAGCTCCCTTTCTCCTTCACTTTTTCTTTATCAGAATTTGTCTGTTTCTGCTCCTTATCTTTCCCATTCTCTGTCTTCTGGTCTTCTAGATACCTCTTAGTATAGGCTGCTCCTCCTGCAGTAGCACTCTCCTCCTTCTGAGATGAGCCATAAGTGGAGCCAGTGGCTGGTGGACTCTTACCCACAGGGCTTTTTTTGGACGGACTCAAAGATCCAGAGCCATGGTCGAACTGACTTTGATGGCTCCCAGACTGGTACCCAGCACCACTTGGCAGAGATGAGCCCATCTGGGATGTGTTGGAAAGTGGAGGACTAGGTTTTGGCACAGGGCTAGGTCGGGGTGACCGCCGCCTCACCACCACAGACTGAAGAGGGCCCTTGAGAGCTGGGCTCAGGTCAGAAACTGCAGAGGCTCGTGATGCAGAACCAGTGCTGTAGGTGGTAGCATCTGGCCATGGCTTTGAACTCTCAGATGTTTTTGTATCTTGAGAGGTGCCTCCAGAGAAGGTCTGATCCTTGGTCTCATCTCCCTGGTTATCCCCAGCAGCTTGAGATGGCCGGCTATCCTTGGAAGAGGACTTTTTCTCCTTTGCAGATTTGCGCTTAGAAGATTCAACTCGGCTGTGGTTGGAGGAAGAACGAGAGGATGAGGAGCACCTTGAACTGGCAGAAGATGACTTATCCGAGTTTCTAGAATGGCTCCTGGACCTTGGTGAAGGAGACCTTCTCTTTGGGGACTGGGATCGAGACCGGCCCCGACGAGGACTATACGCTTGCCGATAGTTCTAGCCTCCACGGTTATACTGGCTCCATGGATAGAAGCCTCTGTTGAGCCCTCGGAAATAATAGGCCTCCGATAGCCTCTGTTGTGACCTCGGAAATCTCGATTCTGATATACTCTGGGATGATTCCTTTCTCTGTTATGAGCCGGAGAATATGATCTGGAACGAGACCTAGAACTCAGCCTGCGTTTTCTTGATCGAGAGACAGATCGACTTCTGGATCGTGATTTCGAAAATGAACGAGAACGAGATCTTGATGCCGATCTTGAGCGAGAAGAGCGAGACCCAGACTTTGATTTGTTTGTTTTTGACATCTCTGAAGAAAGGTTCACTTTTTAATTACACCTTGTCAGAACAATGATTCAGTGTGCACTGGATGTAGACACTGCTGGGGAAGAACGCTGGCTGTGCCACTGGCTTCTCCAATTTACTAAGTCAGGATATAATTCTAGGCCTACCGCACGACCTCACAGGCAACCTCGCAACGGCACAACCGGCCTGAACCTCGCCCCCGCCCGACAGCCCAGCCTTAATGTTTTGAAGTTGCCCTTGATACAGACCCAGAGGGTACAGGGTGCAGGGTCACATCAGCCCTAGCATCATTCAGGGCTCTGTGGTGCAGAAACAGATTTGGAAGATGGTCTGTCCACTGCCGTCGATACCTCTCTGGATCTGTCTGGTTCACTCCAGAGCTTCTCATTCCTCTAGATAGTACACGAGAGCACAAAGTTGCCTTTTCTTCTTTGCTTCTCTTCTTCTAAATACAGTTATTGAGTAGCATAAGAAGTTATTCTCTCTTTAGTTTAGAATAACTAATCCCAGATGTGAATTCAGCCCAGTGGTGGAGTGCTTGCTTAGCATGTAGGTGGCCATGGGTTCAATCTACAGCACCACAAGAAAAAATGTCTAATCAAATATAGTACATACTATTATTCTCAGATTGGTCCTTTGTTCTCTCATAGCACTGCTCTTTCTACAAAATTATGTATTAATGAATTTACTATGTAAGATAATTCTAATACTTATTATGCCTATTGTAGAACATATTTCATAGCTTATACTTTATTAGTAAGTTTTAAAATATCTTATTTCATGAATCACTTAAAATTTCTGTTTGTAATTACTTTAGTTTAATTGTTTCATTTGTGTAAATTTGTATTTCTGAATCATAACATATAGAATCTGTTTGGGGCTGGCGAGATAACTCAGTGTGCTAAAGCACCTGCTTAGGCAAGCTTAGGCAGGCACAGGGACCATGGTTCATTCTCCAGCATCACAGGCCATGCCAGCCCCATCCCCAGGGCTGGCTGAGTAAGCCAGAGTCTAGGCGTAGTGGCACATGTGTGTAATCCCAACATTAGGGAGGCTGAAAACAGGAGGATCACTATGAGTCCAAACTGTGTAGTGTAACCCTGTAACAACAAATGAAACAAAGCAAAACAAAGAGAAAACTCTGCCAAAAATGTATGCATACTTTAGGAAAAGGAATACTTGTGTAAATACCTTAATACTAAATTTCTTAAGGTATCTTTAATACAAGAACTTTTGCCCTCTGCAATTACAAGAGGTGCTCAAAGTGGTGGCCGTCAGCTACCAGATATTTATTTCTATGTCCAACTGCTGCTGGGGTAACCTTGGTCACTGAGATTGCTACACATGCATTTTTGATATCTTCAGGAAGGGCTGGCAGTGTAGTGGGGTTTCTGTGATATACATCATCCTTTAGGATCTCCCATATGAGGATAACACCCTCTGTTGAAAGAATACTATATAATTTTTCTTAGCCTGAAGTGTTTATATATGTTGGGGCAGATTTATATATTGTATGTGACAAAAATCTAAGAACATTTCTTTTACATCACATAGTAGTCACAGTTAAGGCACACTTTAAAACATTATTTCTTGATGACAGTTATTTTGTAAAAGAGCAGTTCATATTAGTATCTATAAATTTCACTTCAGCTAGCAGAACTAAAGATTTAAAACTGATCACTTGAAAGAATAAACATTCCTGGAAAATTCAGAAAATTAGATACATGACTGTAGACCTAGTTATCACACTGGAAAATAATGTGGTATGACATTAATGATTATGGGAACCTTTGTCTAACAGAATTGTGCAGTCAGTAGATGGCACTCTTTGTTTTATTATTTGGTATTGGCCCCTCCCTTTAATGTGTTGATAGTTTATTATTAAATGTGTTGATAGTTCATTTTAACTATGTTAAAAAATTCCAAAATTATTAATACGTAGTTTATCAAATCAATCATTTTGAGCAGATTTTATGATGACTTATTTCCTTTAATATTATAGTAAAATTCCAGAGGGGAGTTTGAAGAAGGCATTTCCCTAAATAGTCACACTTAGCTTTAAATGAATAGTTAATATGATTTATTGGTTAGCACCTCATAATCTTAAAGACTAAACAAAAACATCACCAGCTCTCACGATTTCTTTCTGTGTATCAAGTAGAGAGAAATCATCCTGTCCTCACTTACATGCCCACTTTCTACATCTAATGACTACAGATATTAATTTCAATATTTTTTCCCACTACAACATGAGTGTTTTGAAGACACCATCTCTTGCTGAGCACCTAGTATTGACTAAATAAGTATTTGTCAAGCTTTGTTTTTTTTTGTTAGCAGTAGTACCTGGGATCGAACACAGGACCTTGCGCTTACCAGGCAAGCACTTATTCCACTGAGCTATCTCCCCAGCCCATTGTCAAACTTCTTGAGTAAATTAATACAGAAAAATGCACATCATACCATCTAATTTATAACACAAGGTGACAACTTTTTTTTTTCTCTTTATGTATTTGGTACAGGGTCTCAGCACACAGCTTGAATTTGCAGTGATCCTCCTGTTTTCAGTTTCTCCAGCACTGGGATTACAGGCCTGCGGGCCCATGCCAGGGCTTGGTTGCCAGCTCAGGGGGCACAGCTGGTGCAGCATGTGGTAGTGACTTTTTAAATGAAACAAAGTATTGTTTTCTGAACAATATCAAGAAGGTAGTTAAGTATATTTAATTAGTTTGTAACAAAAGCAATGGGTGACTTAAGTAAAAATACACAATACGGTGTGGTCAATAAACTGGTAGAAGAGTAAGCAGGTTGAAAGAATCAGAGAACTTTGTTTTTATATGAAATAAAACCAAATTTCCTGGGCCGGGGAGATAACTTGGCGGCATACGTGCCTGCCTGGCAAGAGTAAGGTCCTGAGTTCGATCCCTGGTACCACATGCTGTGCAGGCACTGGAACCCAGAGCACTTTGTGGCAGCCACTGAAATTGGGCATGGTGCTGCACGCCTGTAATCCCAGCAGTAGGGACACTGAGACAGGAGGATCACTAGGAGTCTGAACTTCATAGTGAGACCTCATATGAAGAAAAAAAATAGTTTCCATAATCACATGAGGCCTGCTTAAAATTATACCTGTTTGGAAATGCATATGGTGCAGACTGTGAAGATCTCTCTTTCCTTACTTATCATCCCAGTTAATTGCAACCATAATGCGACACTTGCACTGAGTCATCTGCAGTCCTAGGCACACATTACATAGGCTCTTTACTGTTGTTATTATTACTGCCTTGTCCACATAGGTTCCATTGTATGTGCATAGAACTCATTAAATTCTAGTTCTATGACAACATTTAGAGACAGTTGAAGCATGTGCTTTTCCTTCTCAATTTTCAATCTCTAACTAACGTAAGTGCAGTTTGGCTTTAAAGCAAAAGTTCCAAAATTTGGTTTAACTGGATAAAGATGAGGATGAGGGATGAGTTACAGTGAGTTACAGTGGGTCCGTCTGTGTGTTAGATTTGAAGAATAAGTAGGAAGTGCAATGAGATACTTATTTTTTGCTTTTTATGCTGCTCTCTTTCTCTCTCTGGCTATATGCATACACATCTTTGCTAGGGACTGAACTCCTGGGCTCATACGTTAGGCAAGCATTCCACTCTTGACATGTACTTCGTTGCTTGCTTCTGTGCTTTACCCTAGTTTTTAAACATCCCTTTCTGATATAAAAATTTTCTTCGTTGTTGACATATTCTGTTTCTTTCTTTTGTTTCCTCAAGTTCATGCCACATTGCTGCTGCTTCTGTTGGGTCTAAAGTAGTCTAAATTGCTCTCTTTTATCACTTAACTTGTTACACAACAAACAGAAGTTTTTACTTCTTCACGTCGTAAAAGATCTTTGTACTGTGTATATCTGAAAGCTAATACAAGCTCTAGAGGCAGTTTTTTGAATTAAATCTATTATGAAGTACTAAATGTAGGAAGGGTATTCAATGATATATTCCTGTGGGTTAATATTCAAATGCAGAAAATTTCTACTAAATGTAGCAGATGTCATGCTACTAAATTGCTAGGAAAATGATGTAGACAGGTATAGTATCATTAAAATCTTTATGCATCTCTCATAAACCATAAAGCAAGAGAGTGGATGTGAAAGTGAGGATGACCTGTGGTTAACCTGTAGGACAAGTCTAGATGTTTTTCTGTTGCATCTCTTTCTGTGACTTCCCTGTATTGATGTGGTATAGTGAGCAAGAAGATCAGCCTTCAAGATAGACACTGGGGAATGGCTTCACATAGGACAATCAAACAATATAAGTTGAATGTCACAGCACCACTCTATACAGCTATCCATGATCTCTAGGCCAGGGCATTTCCAAGAGTCAAAAAGGAAAGAAACTCATGGTATTTGTACAGAAGTAATAAGTAGATTACTGAGTATTTTCACTACAGACACAGATCTATGATAATGTATAAATTAAGCACAGTAAGAGATTTACAAAATAAAAATTACTAACAAAATAAAACAATTATAGCAATATACTGCAGTACAAAGTATGTGAATGTGATCTCTGAAAATATGTTACTACGCTCTACATTTTTATTCTTGTGATATGCTGTATACGATTATCTTCTAACCACAAGGTGAATGACATAGATTATGTGGCAGTGTAGGCCGTTATATGAAGGTTGCTTATACACAAACACCCCTTACCATGACAGTCTGTCTGACAGTGGTGACGCCTGTGAAGTGAAGGTACTGCTTCACTTAGGTCATGCATACATTGTGGATAAAGTAAACAAAGGATGATTCACTTTCTGGCAGGGTGGAGATGCTTGTTGTAGTGGATGGCTAACTGGTGGTCAACTTCTTACACCCAGCTGAACTGAATTAGCATGGTGCTGTGTGCAACAGGCCCACCTAGGGGTGTTGCCAGCAGCAGAAAAGGCATAACTGAGAAGCTGTGGGAACGCTATTAGGAATGTCATTTGGAGAAGCTGTTGGAGCTGTTGGAAGCCCCTGATTCTCCTGGGTGACCTTGTCATGCTGGCTTTCCTGATGAACTTGGATGTTCTTGTCAGAGGATGATCTCAGGACCTTATTGTCACTGAAAATGGCTACAGCTGACTTTGGAGGAGCTCTGATCCTCAACTTGAGTGTTGCTTCCTGACTCTAGAGGGGAAGATGGTGCACTGCTCAGCCTTGTGGAGAAGCTTGTCACATTGTCTTTCCTGATGGGGTCTCAGCTTTGCTCATCACTGGAGGAACTTGGGACTTCATTGTTGCTGAGGTACTAGTGCTGAAGCTCTGGTGCTTACCTTGACCATTGCTTCCTGGCTCCAGTTCAGATCCCTCAGCCTGCTAGCACAGATTCTTCATTCCCCTGACATAGACTTCTGATCTTCCTCTTCTGAACTTTAGGCCTTTCCAGCTCAGATCCATGAAGTGGGCTTGTGTGAGACTTTGTTGTGGGCTCTGGGTCTCCACTTGTGCTTGTGGGAGGCAATGTTATGAGCTCTAGGTTTTCAGTTGTGCTCATGAAAGATATTAGGATCCAGGCCCTCAACTGAATGCTTTGGTCTTTAGTGTGTGGACAGGTTTCCTACACTCCTTATGTATAATTCTTTGGGTGATTCATTATAAAATAATGCAAAATATGTTCAGTATTACATCATTTGCTTTGCAAAACCCCAAACTATGAAAAAAGGCAAAATGAAATGTTATCATTCTGTGCAGAACAACATAAAATTTAAAGCTGTGCACTGTATAATATGTAATTTTTTATTTCATATTTTCAGAACTTAGTCGACTATGGGCAACTGAAACTGCCAGAGTGAAACTGAATGGGTGGATGGCTATGATAGTGTGCTGTTTAGTTGTCTCTCTGAAGTTACTCAACTTTGAAAGACACTTAGCAAGAAACTAATAAAAGCAAAAAATAAAATTATGATTTTAAAAGCCATGAGTCGGCAAAGTAGACAATCTAAAAGGGGATAAAATGAACTTTTTTTATTTTCTTCTTTATCAAGATTTAACAGCTATATCTTAGAAATCTGCACTTCTGGAGAAAAGAGTAAAGATGCCCTCACTCTCTTGTGAAGTGTCATTCTATAACTTGGTTCCTACTCTGTACTGTGAACTGCTTGAACTACTACCTTTGTCATCACAATCCATCCCTGGAAGGCAAGACTGGCAGCCCTCAGTGTACGTATGAGAATACTGAAGACACCGCAGGTGAATAAATTAAATAAATAACATCTGACCAGCACATGTGGATCTAGTGTTCTACATACTTTAGCTAGAACAGTTCCATTGTTAATAACTGTACTATATAGTTTTAAAAACATATAAAGACACAAAATGTATATCATGTATAGTCTATGCTAACAAATGGAATAACATATACAAAATTCTTAAAAATGAAAAAAAAACCTAAATAGCAGAAGAGGGAAAAATGTATAAACATTTCAAACAATTAAAAAACTGTAAGTTTTATATTTAAAAATTCTCCATGGAGATATTATCTCTTTAAAGAGTTTTCTTTGAAGTATTCAATGTTTGAAACATTCAAGAATCAGTTAATTTGCGTGCAAGTAAAGTTTTTTGGGGAAACAAAAGACAAATGAGATTTCTAATTCATTTTCATAAAGTCAGACAAATATACCTTTAAACAGCACAGTGACAGAGCAGAAAAAAATAAAAAACCCCAGCATTTTGCATGAAGCAGTGCAGACACAATGCTAGAAAACAGAAGCAAAATTGCGTTTACAATGCCTCCTTTTTTCCTTGCAGATTCCTCTCTTACTATACCCCTTTCAGAAATAACTCTTCACCAGACGAGAACAGACACCTCACTGAGAATGTTTCAGTATCTGTGTTAAATTCTCTGTTGGGATTAAGCAGTAGAACTCAGCTTCTACTCTCACTGTGAGGACTGGAAGCATGATCATTGCGTTTCTTTCCAGAAACTCAAGACTGAAAAGGCAACAGAAGCAGCGCCACCTCAGAGTCTGCAGTGTGCCGGGATCCCCAGCTTCTAACAAATTGCAGACATAGATCTTTGCCTAAGTTTCCGCGAATCCTCAAAATCAGCTCCCTTGGGATTGCAACAGTAAAATTCATTGGTGACAATTTCTTGTGATGTCTACACTTCTAGGTGTCTTAAGGAATAGTAATAACCCTTTTGGCAGTGAGTTTGCCTCCAGTTCTCTGTAGTAAATTCCCCCCAGCCTAAAATATCTAGAGTACTTTGTGTATTTCTTTAGACTCTTAACTGCTCTTTTTAAATTTAAAGTGATCCTTGTCAAAAGATTATGAAGCGCAATATGAGAAGGGTGTACTATCTGTTCTGAGTTCAAGGTAGCAATGATTTTATCATTACTCAGAAATAAAACACTCATATTCCATTATGGAAAAAGGCCATTAAATTATTGGCTATCCTGAAAGAAAGTATCTCTTAAAGGCTAAGATTTGGAACCAGTAGACTATGCAATATAAGCTTATTGTGGAAATAACTGCAAAATCTTTCACTTGCTTGGCATTCCTCATATAACAGAGAATTAAAAACAACAGCAAAAAACACAAACTAAAGTTCATGAATTTCAGTTAGTACAAAACATGATTAGAAAATTGGAGAAAATCATCGACTGTTAGTGATTTTTTTCTGTCTTTTCAAAACAGTGGGTGGATATAACCCTGTTCTACATTTTTTCATAATTTAAGATGATAATATGTGTTAAATTCTCATATATTTCTATGATTTTTATATAAAAGTTAAGGAGTTTATTGGTCAACATTGGTACTTTGATAATTAGATGCATATAATTGAGTGGATTGTATATAATTTCTGTACTTTGAGCCTACTAAGCTGGATTTTGATTCACTCAATCATTTAGCAAGTTCTACAGTAGAAATTTTTTTGCATAGCATATTCAGGAGTACCCACTCAGAATCTAAACTCAAAAATTGTAAATCCCTTGTTTGTTTGTTTGGTGGGTTGGCTTTGTTTTGTTTTGTTTTAGGGAAGGGTATACAGAGCATTCAAAGTCTCACTACTAGATCAGACTCGTAGTAATCTGCCTGTTTACAGCCTCCCAAGAACTAGGATTACAAGTGCATGCCACCACGCCCAGCCTCAATTGCCATTTCAGCAAGCCGCAGAGGCTGGGCCAGCAGGGCAGGTGGGGGATTAAACCTTGGCCCCTGTACCTGCTTGCAGGCACTTTAATACGCTGAGCTATTTGACTGGCACTAATAAATCCCTTGTTATATAATCTGGAATAGAAAATCCTTGGTCATCCTACCATTCCATGTCACATTATATGACATTATTCAGACATACTATTTTGATCTACTATATTTATCAAATTATGCTGATGGAGAACACTTGTCATAACATTTAATTTCAATAATTCCTTTTGAAAAGATATATGACAGTGCACGGAAGTTTGAAACTGGCTAATTGGTAAACATTTTAACATTCAGATGTCTTTGACATAATAAGACTTTTTTTAAAGCAAAGAAAATAGTGTACATGTCTTATTTGTCTCAAAGTGAATAAAATGAGAGTTCATCATCTTTGAAATTTGGAAATAGCATGCATCAAATTAGTCTCCTGACTACTATAATACAGAGAACTATGTTCTTCCAACAAATGTATTGTAATCTTGAAAGATTGTGAATATATTGTTTATTTCTACTTTTAATTTTTTTCCTCCACATTCTGTAGGAATTTAAAGTTTAACACATCGATACTTAATGGAAAATACCTGTTCCATATTTTGTGTAAGGTGTTTGATATTAAGACAGATAATGAGGTTAAGCTCAACTGTCTAAGTTATAGGGTAATAATATGAAGCTTCTCTTCTAGAGGGCAAACAACTTAAGTTTGCAGATTAAAAATTAGAGAAAAAAAGAGAGCTGCAAGGATGGTCAATGTTTTGGCCCTAGTCTTTCAAGGTCAATGAGGACTCATGACATAGGAGAACCAGTACTGTAACATCCTATGACTCAGTTGTGTCCCAAATTTTCTGATCAAGGAGATTATAGGACCACAGAGGAAAGTGATTTTGTCAAAAGATTATGAAGCACAATATGAGAAGGGTGTACTATCTGTTCTGAATTCAAGGTAGCAATGATTTTATCATTACTCAGAAATAAAACACTCATATTCCATTATGGAAAAAGGCCATTAGATTATTGGCTATCCTGAAAGAAAGTATCTCTTAAAGGCTAAGATTTGGAACCAGTAGATTATGCAATATAAGCTTATTGTGGAAATAACTGCAAAATCTTTCACTTGCTTGGCATTCCTCATATAACAGAGAATTAAAAACAACAACAGCAAAAACACAAACTAAAGTTCATGAATTTCAGTTAGTACAAAACATGATTAGAAAATCATTGACTGTTAGTGATTTTTTCTGTCTTTTCAAAACAGTGGGTGGATATAACCCTGTTTATATCCACATGTTGTAGAGTGTGTAGCTTCATATAACATGTTGTAGAGTGTGCCTAAGGAGAGTCACATGGAGAGAAAACTTTCTCTCAGGCTTTCACAGAGAAAAATTGCTCAAGCAATGGCCATGACTCATCCACAAGGCTGACACTGACAGAAGATCTACAAACTGCGGTACAGGGTTTCAGGGTAAATCTTGAGGAGATCTGACTGATTTTATCAGATACAAAAGTTACATGTCTTGTTATATAGGTCTTGCTTTATCTTAGTCTTAACCATCCAGCAGAAAAGTGTAAAAATGAGGTATAAAAAGTAAAGCCATATTAATATACTGAACTGTAAAAGGCTCAAGCCAACAACTTCTGACATTACCAGTCCTATGGATAACCCACTATTATTATGAACTACTGGACTATATTGGATTATTTTGCTGAATTCATGCACCTACAGTATTGTAGGCAATGGAATACCTTTCTCTGACAAAACCAAACAAAAAGAGGGGATATAAATGAAGGACCATTTTGTATCTGTATATACAATATAGTTAGGCTAGATATACAGCTATTTTCTCTTAGTTCAAAGGGAAGAAATATTTGCACTAATAGTGTTTGGGAAAGATATCATGTCTGCATCTTATACTATGAAGAACCACTATGAATACAACAATATTCAATTTATTAATTATTGCAACTGTCCTACTAATCTGATTTGAAACTCTCTCATTGCTATTTGTTTCTCAAAAAAAAATCAGTAAAAAAAGAAGTAGACAAAAATGCTTTGCAGATACAATGAAGAAAAGAGATTTTCAAGAAGAGATGATCCTGAACTATTAGTTTGGAAAAATGTAATAAAAAGTCATTTTTGATGATTGGAGAGATGTACTCTGAGGATGGAGAAAGAGGTTGTCAGTTAGGTAATCTAGTCAGTCAGAGCAACCGCGAAATGCAAAGGAACAGGTTCTCCTGGAAGGCTCCAGAGGAAAAGCAACACTTTTAGCACTTTCACTCTGTATTTCTGTTCTTGAAAAGTAGAAGAGAATAAATTTGATATTGAACATTAGGATTTTTAGTGATTTTCTACAGTAGCAAAGAACACTAATATAGCTAGGCTAACTATACTTATTTGAATTTTAATACAATTTCAAACTTCTAGTACAAGAAGAAAAGAAAGGTCTGGTCTCATCTTCTCTGTGTCCATTGAGCCACCAGCAGATCCAACAAGTCTCATTAGAAGAATCAACCAGTAGATTCCATAAGCATATGTATTTGTCTACACTATGTTGTCGCATATCACTATATTTACATATGGTAATCAACAGTGCTCTCATTTATGTTGCTACCTATTCTTATTTTGAGAAATAACTCCAGATTTCATTTTGGATGTAGTTTGATATTAGTACACTGATTGATAAGTTCCAAATAATTAAGTAACCTGTAGTAGTTACTAATTATTATATGCCTAAAATTATCTGATCTGTTAAGTCATGAATACACTTTCAGTATTGTGTTAATGGGTAGACATGTTTTAAAAGAAATCAATCTCAAGCTTGTCCAAAAACCAAGAACATTTTATGTTCCCTGGTTCTATGTCACATAGCATCTAATTCAGCTCTAGTGTTATCTCTCTATAACACTATACTTATAGTGAATGCCTCATAATCGTCTGACCAAAGAAAAAAGTTGGGGGTCAGTTTCATGTGCACAACAGCAACAAGATCACCCCTGATTCAGTGTAAGCATTATTTGTTGAAAATATCCAATAGGCATTAAGTGCAGACATCGTTTCTAGTTAACCAACACCCCTAAAGAGTTTTGTGGATAGGGATATAACACATTTAATAGTTTGAAAGAAAACACTGTGTTTGTAAGAAAACATTTGAAATATTGACAGAAGGAATACAAATAATATGAAGGTGGACTTCTTATAATGAGAAAAAAAGGAATATTTTATTCCACATCAGTACTCATCAAAAGACTACTGGGCAACAGTAATTTATAAGAATTAGTAGGAAAACTACCTTCTTTGTGAAGATTAATCACCTAAGTTTCATTATTAGACTTGAAAATACATTCCTCCCTCTGGTATGGAAGTAGAACACCAATTGTATTCAGAATGACTACCAAGGAGGCTTATGTGTTCCCCAACAGTGTGAAATCCTTACCTTGTCACCACCATGGCCACTAAAGAAAACACCTGACATGCAGAATTTATCAGAGGATCAGCAAGCCTCCTGATGGCCGGTTACTTTAAATGTATCTTATTGTATTAGTGGAAGTGTTTTTTTTTTTTTTTGGTTTTTTTTGTTTGTTTTTTGTTTTTTTCACTGAAACATTTACTCCAGGTATGTACTTTCCCATCTTGCTCTTCCTGGTACTTCTGCCGGCTGTTTTCTATGCAAACATGACTTTGTACTTGCTGAACCTGTTTCCAAAGTGTTGCTGCTCATCAGGGCTTTTTTTAATGTAACAATAATAGATGATAAATACATAAATTACTAGAAAGTAAAATAAATAAATAATTATCACTAGAAAGTAAAATAGATAAATAATATATGCCATCAGTTTAAGACCATGACAATCTTTGACTAAATGCACTTGCCATCCCATGGGAGCAGTTTACAGACAGAATTGTGGAGCCACCTGATACAAATTGAACTGAAATGTCTGCCAGTGAGCAACAACAGCGCTAAGATTACTGTTTCGTAAGATGTACTATAATATTGTCTTCGCTAGCAATGTAGTTTGTTTTATATATATAAATAGATCTAAAATAAGCAGATCGCAATAGCTTCCTTATCATTGCAGTAAGTCAAAAAGATGTGTTTCAAATATGCAGTATTAGTCTTTATTGGTTTAGTTGTTTTGTGTAAAAGGAGAAAGATAATTCTGTCTAGGAACCAAAAAGTCCTATTCAAACAAATACTAAAGTTCCCGTGTGGCATTTATGTATTTTTACCTTTGAACAAATAGACAAAGAAGAACTTTGTAGAACAAAATGAGAGGACTGATCTTCATTATCCTTCATAAAATGTAAGTACAGTAAAATGATCTCAAACTGAGATATACTTCACAGCAAATATTCTGAATTTATGTCAGTGGTACATATACAGATCTTACAGAGAATTGAAAAGAAACTTCATAAATGAAGTTTTATTAATTTTAATCTGATGTAGTAACAAAAGCAAAAGAATGGATAATAGAAAAATAATTTATCAAAACCAACTATTGCCTGTTCTCCAGTTGCAGAAATATTTTTTCAGTAGTAATTAATATATCACCTTGTCATTTCATTCTAAATAACAAATGTTTGCACATAATTGTGACTTTTCTTTTTCTTTGTTCCCTGTGGGTAATCATACAACCAAGTTTGAAATCACACTGTGCTAAAAGATAATTGTGTCTAAACAAAAGAATAATAATGACATCTCAAATGGATAAAGCTACAGATGGTAAATTTTGTATACATTGGCTTCATGGGGGCCGGGGAGATGGCTCAGTGGAATAAGCGCTTCCCTGCAAGTGCAAGGGCCTGAGTTCAATCCCTGGTTCCACCAAAAAAAAAAAAAAAAAAAAAAAAGTCTTCATGTAGTAGGTATAATCATATTATATGAAAGCATGACACAGAAGTCTGTAATGGTATTTACTTATTTATTTGGGAGGTGTATTGGGAATCGAACCCACAACCTCATGCTTGCCAGACAGACACTGTGCCACTGAGCTATATCCCAGCAGTCAGCAGTTTGTACTTTATGTGCCATAGTCATAACAATTGAATTTTTTTGAAATGTATATGCAATGCCTTTGTTAGGAAATGTTTGGATCAAAATTGGTGAACAGAGAGCTGGCCAAATAGCTCAGAGGATTAAAGCACCTGCAAGCAGGTTCAGGGGTCAGGGGTTCAGTCCCTGGGCCTGCTGTGCCTGCTCTGCCCCTGGTGCAAGCTGAGATGACAATTGAGACTGGGCATGGTGGTGCATGCCTGTAATCCCAACTCTTGGGAGTCTGTAAACAGGCAGATCACTAGAGTTTGATCTAGTAGTGAGACCCTGAACACCCTGTAGACCCTTCCCTAAAATAAAAAAAAAAAATGATGGACAACAAGGAAAAAAATCAAGATATACCAGAAAGAAACATTGAATAGCAGTCATCAGAAATCATTGCTTGTTGGGAGCTCTGGGTCTGACATACACTGTAGTTATTGTTATTTGATAGGGCAAAATGACCTGAAATTTGTAACTGGTGATATATTACTGGATATGTACTGCCCATGGGTGGACATAGCATGGGTAGATGCAATTGTTTCCAGCTGATATTATCCATGGAAGGACTAACAACATTCCTTGAATCCAGGGCAGTAATGTTGTACTTTAAAACATAGGGGGTCAGAGTAGACTATCTCCACTACATGCTCACTGTACACGCTCTTGTCATTGTCTGAATCTCAATCTGAGTTGAAGAGTATCACAAGACTGTAGCTTTTTTTCTTTTGGTACCATACCTCCAATAAATATTTATTTATTTGGTGAAAAGTCTTGCTATGCAGGTCGAACTCAGTGTTCCTCCTGTCTTAGCCTCCTCAGTGCTGAGAATACAGGTGTGTATCACATTGCCTGGTTTTGGTAGCTGACACCACGCTCCCAGGGTCCTAAGGCTGACACTGCATGTGGTACCAGGGGTCAAACCTGGGTTGTTGCATTTTCCAGGCAGGTGCTTAGACTGCTGAGCTATCTTTCCAGTACCTTGTGTGAGAATTTGAAGGTGGAAAGAAGCAGAAGCAAACACTGGCTCTATGCTGGCAGCAAGCAGCTGGTGGCCTTTGGAGGAACAAGGGTTTTGGTGTGACACCTAGCTATTCTGAATATCACTCCCTTTCATACTGCATACAACTGACAGCACTGTTAGCTGTCTCTGGCTTTTCTTAATGGTTCTTATTTTTTATTAGTACATGCTTGCACTATGTAGTGATTACATTCCCTGTGGGGAGTTGGTGCCCCTGAGAAACACATCTCAGGTCTTTCTTCATCCCTTTTCCATTTCCCCCCCTCTCTCCACCTCTAGATCTACTTTGCACTTTAAAACTATCTCCGTTGTATTATCTGTCATTTATTTCACTCTTAGAATTTTCATCCTTTTATTTATTGATACTTCCTTCTCCAATTTAATGTACATGTTGTGTTTCACCTTCTCTTTTAGCTGCTTTAATTCCTACAGCAATTATCAATTCTGCAATCTGTACGTCGGGTTGGTCAGATTGTGGCTGGTAACCAGCTATCATTCCTTTGACAGTTTTATTTGTGTTTGAGCATGAAATCTGTAAATTTATAATATGCTTTCAGGTGTAAGTTGCTTTAGATTATCCAAAATATGATTAAGCAAAGGTGAAATATAGGTAATAATAGGAATGATACTCTTGCTAAACCTTTTATCATATCTACATATTTGCATAGTGCCAATTGTGTTTATATTGACATTGTCTGTTGAGAAGACTGCTGCTTGCCAGACTGCACACTTCCTAGACATGTCCCCTCACCATCTAGCTAGTGTATACACAGGGAATGCAAACTAATTTTAAGGTGCACTGAAGCACAATATTACTGCGAAGGTGAAGCAACTAATATATAAGATATAAATTGTTTGGAAGCATTCATGACTTTATGATTATCAGGTGCTCTGAATGTTCCACTCTATTGCTTGTTTCTATTAGTATAGATAATTGAGAGATGAACACAATTCTGGTAGGAGAAAAAGCAACACCTTATTTCTACACCCATCTCATCTAAGAAATAGCTGCTTACTTCGAGCTATTTGGAAGGAAAAGAATGCCAGCTTTCAAAGTGTTTTTACCAATACCCAAGCTTTAAGGTACTTGGCCATAATTATGCCTTAAACTATTTAATACTGGCCCTAAAGCATCAAATAATTCCCTAAACCTTTCTTTTTTTTTTTAATTTTATTTATTTATTT
>NW_004524585.1:4930296-4955334 GCF_000260255.1 Octodon degus | reverse complement strand
TTGAGGAGTTATCTGCTTTGTTTACTAAAACATCTAGAAAGGGCTGTGACATGACTTCTAGATGTTTTAGTAAACAAAGGGGTGCTTATTATTAATTTATTCAATTAATGACTTAATGTTAAATGAATATACAGATTACCAATTCATAGAATTATTATTTTAATTTGGTCTAAACAAAAAGGAGTGAAAGAGTGCTCATTGATTATGTTGGTAAACATATTTCTAAATTCATATCTCACAGTCAGGTAGGAGAAAATAAGGTGCAAGAAACACCTTCTCCCTTTAAGATCTTTCTTTAAAGAATTTATTTAAGACTAAGCACATTAATCTTGAAAATCCTCCTATCTAAAATAAAATTGCATTATACTTCTTTCTAGTAGATTAAGTTTGTATATTTACATAGTCAGATTACCTTCAATTAATTCTGTTCTATGATACAAACTAAAGATGAAAGTGGTCTTAGTTCAAAATTCCTTATATGCTGCCAATGAATAGCTTTTCTTGTGAGATTTCTTATAAAAACTTAGTTCTCAAAATCTCACCTCATATTTGAAATTTTGGGCCTTTTTAAAATAGTGTGTAGAGGGGCTGGGGAGATGGCTCAGTGGAATAAGCGCTTCCCTGGGAAGTGCAAGGTTCTGAGTTCAATCCCCAGTTCCACCAAAATAAATAAATAAATAAATAAATAAATAAATAAATAGGTAAATAAAATAGTATGTAGTAGCCCATTCTTACATTTTGTTATTTTTGCTTCTATCAGTTACACTTGTGCTGTTTTTGTTTTAATTCCACAGAATAATCTTTTTTTACACATCAGATTTTGTATTTGTGCTCTTATTGGTAAACATTGTTTGCCTCTTAGATGTCCTTATTTTTCCCCTGAGGTGGTTTAGAGTTAAAGCTTTCACAGGATTTGAATTGGGTTCTAATTACTGAGAAAGGAGTGGTTTTTCTGTTTTGCCTTCTCTGCTATGTTGCAGTCCTTGAGATGTGAAGCTGAATTAAAATTTTTATCAGAGATGGGTATTACATTTCCATTCAAATATTTTAGATACATGAATTCAGCAAAATCGTCCAATATAGTGCAGTAGTCCGTAATAATAGTGGGTTATCTGTAGGACAGGCAATATCAGAAGGTGTTTACTTGAGCCTTTTACAGCTCAGCATATTAATATAGCTTTACGTTTTTATGCCTCCTGTTTATACTTTTCTGTTGGATGGTTAAGACCAAGATAAAGCAAGACAAGTAACAAAAAAATGTAACTTTTCTATCAGACATGGAATGGCAATGGAATACCCATCTCTGACAAAACTAAAGAAAAAAGGGGGATATATGTAGTGAAAAGAAATATATCTGTAGGGTTGGTGAGATGGCTCAGTGGTCTAAAGCACCTCCTTAGAACAAGCTAAGCTAAGCAAAAGCAGAGGGACCGCGGTTCAATCCCCAGCACCACGTGCCAGCAGGCACACCCCCTGGTGGGCTGAACTGGCCACACACTCACAAAATAAATAAATAAATAAATAAATAAATTAAAAAAAAAACATTTAAAAAAAGAAAAAAGAAATATATCTGTATATACAAAATAGTTAGGATAAACAGCTACTTCCACTTAATTCAATAAGAAGAAAGATCTGTGCTAATAGTTTTTAGAGAAGATATCATGTCTGCATCTTGTACTGTGAGAGCTAAGGGGCAGGCCCCGAAGACAACCATATGCAATGTATTAATTATTGTAACTGTCCTTCTAACCTGTTTTGAAACTGTCTCATTCCTATTTCTTTCTTAATAAAATTAATTAAAAATAAAATGAAATAAAATTTTTACAACTCCTTTCCACAGACTTTGCATCTTGCCATTTAGCAGGCTCTGAATCTCATTCCCTATCCCACAGAGCAGTGAGGCCAGGAAAAGCACAGTCCCAGCACAAGCAAAGACTTCCCTCCCTCTGTATCGTCTCTCCTTTGGATTAAGTGGTGGTGATATGTCTCTCTTCTGGCCTCACCATATTTTTGAAATTAGTATATGTAGTAACCCTTCGTCATCTTCAACACAGTGATGGTTCTGAATTATTCAGTCCTTCATTAATGCCAGGGAAGTAGATTTATTATTTTTCTTCATAAATATTTTAACACCTGGTTTGAATTGTCTACTAATATCTTTACTTTGTTAGCATTTTAATTAAATTTGAAATAATTCATTTATATGGAAATAAAGCTTTATATTTTAAAATTTTAATTAAGTATAAAAATTTCTTTAACAAGAAATAAGATAGAACCTATATCATAATATATAACATATGGTTTTACTCTTTCAAGTACATTTTAATATATTTTATAAATCTCAACATTTTAATATAATTAATCTCATTTTCATATTTTCATAATTATTTGATATTTTTCTGCCAGTAGGAGAAAAATATGGATAAGGATTATATGACTATGAGATATTTTAAGAAGGTATTACCTAATATGTTCAGTAACAGCAACTATTTTCTGTATTACTAGGCTGAATATGATCACCAGTTTGTTACCTGTAGGGTAAATAGTTAGGTTGTAAAAATTTAATTACATTTATTAAAAATATTTTTAAGTATTTGGAGGATTCTTTGCCTGTTTTATTCTGTTTCTCCTATATTTAAAAAGTATTTATTTTTATTAGTACATGTTTGCAATACATAATTCTTACTTTCCCTGTGAGGAGTTGGTATGTGTTCATAACTCACTGTAGTTCCGTTTTTCCTCCCCTTTCTCTCCCTGTCCTCTCTCATCCACCTGGCTCTTGATTCTGCCTATTTGAGAAAGATTTATTTCTTATCATCAATCTTTTATTTTGCTCTTGTTTATAATCTGAGTTTCTCATAGAAGAGCACCCAAGACATATTTAACCTTGACTCTCTGATTTATTTCTCTTAACATCATGTTCTTAAGGAGCATCAGTTGTTTCTCCATGTGCATGTAACTGTAACAAGGTGTCTCTAACTCTCCTAGGAAGATTTTCTCCATGTTGACTACCTGATTTGGATGGAATTTGTAGTTATAGGTTTTGAGGAATCTCTATAGTGATTTTCACAGTGGTTACAGTAGTGACATTCTCAGAAACAATGCATAAGGGTCTGTGTTTTCTGAAAACTTACTGGTATTTGTGACTATTTGATTTCCTGAGGGTAGCCCTTCTTTCTGAGGTAAGATACAAGTCCTGAAGAATCACCCACCTAGTGTATTTATGAATAAGAAATGGTTTCCCCAATCACATAAGCTAATTGCAGGGGGCTGTAGACTTTTACTGAGTAGTGAGTATTGTAGCCATCTGGTTTTTCTCTTTTGGCACTAGCATTCTCTTCTTCACTGTCAACTATCAGTTGTATATGGAGAAAAGTACCTTTTTATGAAAAATTTGTTTGCAACTCTGAGAATCAGAGGAATTCATATGCAACCCTCAATTTAAAATAGTATTTCTTGGGGCTGGGGAGGTGGCTCAGTAGGATAAGTGCTTGCCTGGTAAGCACAAGGGCCTGAGTTCAATCCCCAGTTCTGCCAAAAAATAAAATAAAATAAAATAAAATAAAATAAAATAAAATAAAATAAAATAAAATAAAATAAAATAAAACAGTATTTCTTAGATGTTGATCCTTTTCCCATGATTGGATGAAAGATTGAATTCCTATGCCAAATATGAAGGTATTTGTACCTAGATTGGTTAATTATTCAAAATCATTTCTTTCAGGGCTATGGAGTCTAAAGTCTGCAGAATGACACTGTGTGAATTCTCTTCCTTGTTATCATTTTACTTGTCTGGAATATATTTTCATTCTTTTTTTTTTTTTTTTTTTTTTTTTTTTTTTTTTTCCAGAACCGGGGATTGAACTCAGGCCCTTGCACTTGCCAGGGAAGTGCTTATTCTACTGAGCCATCTCCCCGGCCCCTGAAATATGTTTTCTTTTGAAAAATTCTGTATATCAGTCTAGAATTTTAATGGGAGTACACTTTAATGAAAATATTTTGACGTTACCATTTCTCTGGCATACATACTTGTTATGGTTTGTGTCTAGTTGTCCCCCCAAATCCTCATGCAGTCATGGGGTGAGGACTTCTAGAGTTTGTGTTAACTCATGATCCACTGGGATTATGTGTGATCCAAGGCTGGGATTATGGGTCTTAGTACTGTTGGGATTACCCATAGGTGGGTAAGTACTGGGAAGTACCCATAGGTATGAGTACTTCCCCTACCCTGGGGCAGGCAATTTGCATTACAATGTAAGGTGGGAAGAGAAGCCAGCTGCTTGAGCTGCTGCTGCCCCTCCCTTGTGCTCATGCTCTTTGCTGCCACCATGAAAGGTTGCTCTCTGCTATGTGTTGCTCTGCATTGGACCCAGCTGAGTATGGACTGAAACCTCCAGTAACTGTGAGCTAAATAAACCTTTCCTTCCTTCATTTTGAGTGTTGGGTATTTGTCCCAGCAATGAGAGAAGAGTAACTAAGACAATACTAAAGTTGTTTTTTGTGTTATAAATTCTTAAATTTCCAGGAAATAGATTTTTTACTTGTTTCATGTGTAGTACTTAATGGCATCCCACAGACTAAGGAGCCCTCAACTACTGAATGCATTTGTGATTATTTAGCTAATGTCTTACTATTGCAGTTCATAAAGAAAATATCACCCCAAGGGCTGGACAGATAGTTCAGCAGATTAAAGCATCTGTTTAGGAAGATGCAGACTGGGCTCAATCCCCAGCTTGCCATCCCAGTCCAGCCCCTGGGGGTGTGCTGAGATGGCAATTGAGACTGGGAGAGGTGGTCCATGCCTGTTATCCCAGCGTTTGGGAGGCTGAAAACAGGATGATCACTACAAGTCTAATCTGCGTAGTGAGACCCTGTAGACCCTTAATAAAAAATACAAAAAAAAAAAAAGACCATGTTTTAAATATATACATGATATCATCTCAAGTGATGAAAAAGAATAGAATTAAATGCACCCAATTCTGGTATGAAATGGTACTTACTTGTGTGAAATTTCTAAAATCAGTAAATGTTTAAGAATAAAGGTTAAGTATAAACAGCCACTATATGCAAGTTCAGTAATGAAAATTATTAGTCACCCTGGAGGACATATTGGATAATGTGGCAGTCTTCAAGTTAATTTTACAATAATAATACTGACATTTTATTCACTTGCATTGCCTTCTTTACTATAACAGTTGTTTCCAAGATGCCCTCTATCACCCATGTGTTTTGCTATCCATCTATCTCCATCATATTTTGGTTTTATGGAGTTCTTCTTAGTGTGTATATATTTTCTGTGGGAAAATTAATCATTTAAACTAATTTTTAATAGTAGCTCTTTTATTAAAATATAAGACATAATAACATTTGTTACACCTGCATTTTGGTTTTTTGAAGATATCACATTTTTCCTATTTCTATAGGACAAAGTTATACATTTGATGCCAACAATCCACATCCTAAAACAAGCGAACAAGTAAAAGCCTCATTATCACCCTTGAAATAGAGCTAAATAGATTTGTCTTCAGAGATGCTATGTGAATTAATATGTTTTAAGTGGTCAGCATTGGTTCTGACAATCCATCTTCCTTAGATAAAAGTAACTTTAAATGCTAGACTGAGACCACTGGATCAGGTGAAATGAAACAGAAACAAGTTAATGTAGAAATGATTTACAGTTGTGTAATTGCATTTTGCCACTTTCTAATCCTGCCGAAAGACCTGCTGTGTAAACATCTTGGTTCCTGTCATATTCAATTTTAGGATGCATTCATTTAGCCTTAAAAACTTTGCTTAACACTTTTATTTTTGAGGAACAAGTTTTTTGATTGCCTATTTGAATTTTAAATAAGCCCACTGCTCTAAGTGTGATAAGGAATATGGCATGGGTAAATAATGCGGTTCTCCTTGACAATTTCTGCAAATCAGGGGCAGTGCAATGCATACTTTGATCAGAAGTAATCTATCAAGATGACCATAATTAATAAAGAATTCACTCACTGTGAGTTACTTCTGTTACAGAATAAGAGAACATAGAGTGGAATACATACCCAACCCTGTTTTGATCCTCCTAAAACTGCTAGGAGCAGGTCAAACATAATTCGTTCCCCAGCTGTGCCCAGTACTTGTCCTTAGGAAATTTTACCTATAGCCCTTTTATGAGATTAACTTCCCATTGTCACTGAATATACACTTTCATCAGAATAGTCATTGCATCCAGTCAAGGGGGATGAGTTCCCTTACAGCACTGGAGTGCATGGCCTCTAAACCTACATATTTGCTCCTTAAGTGACACCAAGAAACCTTTTCTTTTTCCTCCTTCTTGTCCTGCTTTTCCCACCCCCCATCTCTTCTTGCTTTTCTTTCTGGCTATAATAATTACATGATTCACTTGAATTATTTCTGTAAAGTCCCACAAGTATTTCTGTAACACACTGGTAAATAAAATTACATATTGTACCGTGAATTAGTGTTCCAAACAGAGATGATGATTGTCGTAACAGACTGACCTGGGTTACGCATTATTCTGTCATATAGAGTCCATTTGTCTGATTGTACAGCAAGGACACTGGTGGCAGATCAAAAATGTGAACGTGGACATTCAAGTACATCCAAGAAGGTGAGAAAGCCAGTGCTACTGCTAAAGACACCTCTTATCATTTGCCTTGTCTTCTTCCATCAAAGATTAACTATATAGAGAAATATGCATATAGTCTTGCTGTTTCCAAATAGAAATAGAGTCCTCAACCCAGGAATTCCTATCAGAAAACATGCAGCTTACTATTTTTGAATGGGAGTGATTCAGTGGGCTTAGATAAAACTTCTGCTAGAGAAGGAAGATTTTTGTGAAGTGTCTATTTTTCACACTATAATGTACAAAAAAGTAACTACTTCTGAGCTTCTCTGTAGAGCATTCCTGAATGTGTCACTTCCATTTTATGATTTTTATGTTCTTATGAGGCTCTATTTTGGTTTGAATGTCTTTCTCATTGTATGAAAGACAAAAATCAGACTTTGCACAGTTGAAGTCATCTGATATCATCAATTTACAAGGGTAGATGACAGCAAACTGTAGATAATAAGTGAGAAAGTCTTTAAAGTGGGCCACAATTAACAGCTTCATACAGATTTTTAGTCTAAAGCCCATAAAAGTTTTACAGAAAAATAGTCATTTTGGGTCCAAGGCTCTAGCTTGTGTACATTCTGTCATCTACAGTATCAGTGAGAAGTTATAACCCCAAATTGCCTTTGACAGCAGTTGCCTTACAGGTGCTAACAACCTCTGTGGCCATACTAGTTTATCATGGCTTGCTGCCTATCAAGAGCAAACTTAATACAGAGAAATTCAGTGTTATCCACCAGGAGCCATCTGTCTTGCAGCCTTGTCAGACAATAAAATTTAGAAGGCAATTAACTAGAGCCACATTTCTAGCCTCAACTACTTTTTAATGAAAACAAAGATTTCTTCCTAGAATTCTGAATTGTTTTGATATTTATAAAGAAAGGAAAACATGCCGTTCTAACTGTCAAATAGCCAGGGAAATTGAAATTGAATGCAGGATGTCTTTGATCAATATCCCTAATGAAAAGAGTAAAGGATGTATCCCCTTCGTATGTAATACCCATCTCAATCATTCAATCTGACAAAGGAATGGAACCAAGTGAATTATTTCCAATGACATTTTCCAATGTCTACTTTTGTTACTACTATACTTTCATTGACATTGATGACATTTCTCCATCTTCCCAATTTCATATTAATGAGATTTAGGTCTGCATGCTATCTCACACTGGGATCGCTAGACTTTGGAGGATTACCCACACTATCTTTTCACCTCTGCAAGTGGGTACCTGGAAGTTCTATAAGAATATCTCCACCTCACCTTCTTACCGATTGCTTTGTTGTTGATGCTGCTCCCTTATTTGTTTTTCTAAACTCCATTGTTTTAATTAATGGAGGCAAATTCATCCCTTCTCTCAAATATTTGTCTTTCTGACTTATGCTCTTCGTAATTCAAATTGAATTGTTTCAGAGTAGAACAAATACAACAAGTTTGCCATTTCACAATAAGAGCAGGGAGCAGCAGAGAACCCTCAGGACTTAGCCACCCAATGGTGAGAATCCCATCACTTTCTCTCTCCTCCCCAGAAGTCAGCTGAAAAATACCAAGCAGATTGCCAAATTAAGATGGAAATAATTCCTTTCCATGTATTTTATTTCTCTCCTTACTGACTTCTTTTTGTTGTTGTTGTTATGACATAGTTCTCTTTCCCAAACTTACCTCCCCATGAAATTGTCATTCTCTCCTCTTTAGACTGCTGTTATTTATCATCTGTGCAATGATATTAAAATGTGTGTGTCTGGTCATCCTAATAGTAGTTTTGCACTCCAGAGTGTCACTTTCCAGCTCTAATTCACTTTCCAGTGAGTTATTAGGAAGGTTCTTGAAGAGTCTGAAGCAATTATTTCAAAGCACATATGCTTAATTCCAGTGTACAGTGCAGTTCTGTGTATGTCCCTATCTCAAGGAGTCTGCTTACAAATGTTCACAGCCACAGTGGCAGCTCATTGACCCAGATAACACCTTTGATTTGATGGTTTGTATAATTAGCAATATACATCCTGGGCTGCCAATTCCAGTCATCAATTCTGTCTCAGTTACGCTTCTCTTGTTGCTGGGACAAATACCTGACATCCAAAATGAAAGGAGGAAAGGATTATTTAGCTCACACTTAATGGAGGTGTCAGTCCATACTCAGCTGGTTCCAAGCCAGATGAGCACATGGCGGAAGGCAGCAGTTCATGGTGGCAGCAAAGAGCAAGAGCACATGGGAGGAGCAGCAACAACAAGGGCAACAGAGAGCAAGTCTGTCTCCCTTATGTTGCATTCAGGCTATCTGCCCAAAGCTGGGAGTGGTATTCACACCCATAATCCCAGTGGATCACAAATTAATCTCAAACTCTAGAAGTCTGCCCCATGATTGCATGAGGCTTTTGGGGAGACAAATACACACAAACCATGACACATACAAATAACTATCCCCTAGGTTATTACTGAGAGTTCTTTATCAGGGTAGCAACTATATAAATAAATATCCTAGGGCTCAGTAATCACCTTCACTTCTAAGTACTGGTACCATTTTCATTTACTTTATTAAGACCAATGGTCTTAAAATTATTTTGAGGACGGACATGGCGTCATGTACTTATGTGAGCTTAAGACTCACTCCCAGTGATATAAACTAGCCATTAGCACTGTTTTACCAGTGCTAATGCTGTCACTTTTGCTTACTGTTATAGCTTCAATCAGAAATAATAATACTATAGAAAATAGTAACTTTCACTATTTTTCCTTCTTCCTTCTCTTTTGGCCGACCCACTTAGTTTCCGTACGCCATTCAAAATCCACTATCTCCGTGTTTTATTGACCGAGTTTATGCTTCATATTTTACCTGAAAATTGCAATGTCTGAGATGCAAAATAATAGTTAACATTTGGACATCGGATCACCATTTCCCTTTCTTTCTTTTGGCCAAAAGGATGTTGCAATTACATTGAATGGATCAGAAAGTCAATTCTCACTGAACTAATGGAGGACCAATTTATCAGATCAGGATTATATGCAGTAAAGGATTTTAGTAATATCTCAAATTTATATCAAGGGTACAAACAAGAGGCACAGATAAACAGAAACTTCCTCTCTGTTAGTAGCTTTGCACAACAGTTGGCTAATGTTAATACTGGTATTTCTTCTTTTTTTATTTATTTCTTTTCCTTTTTTTTTGTGGAAACAGAGATTAAACTCAGGCCGTTGTACTGGCCAGGGAATGGTATTTCTGTATCTATATTTTCATTCTACATCTATATCTACCTCCTTATAAATAAAACAACTAAAATCACCAAGGATTTCCAAATATTAATCCATAATGCAAGGAGGGCAAATTAACATTAAAAATAAATATTACAGAAGTTTAAAAGGATAAAAAGTTCTTACTAGAATGAATAAATTTGGTAATCTATTACGTAGCAAGATGAATACGTTTCAAATTTTTTCAAAATTGCTGAAAGAGTAGATTTTAAATGTTCTCACCCACACAAATGATATGGTTCTGAAGAAATAAAATATTAATTATGAAGAAATGCATGTATTATTTAATGTATTTTAAGAATATTAATATATGCATGCATAGAAAATCATATCACAAATGGAAACAATTTTTATTTGCCAATTAAAAATGACACACATTTTATTATTTATTTATGAATTTATGTATTTGGTACAGGATCTTGCTACAGATATAGTATTTGTAGTTATACTCTTGCCTCAGCCTCTCCAGCACTGAGATTACAGGCAGATGCCACCATACATGGTCTGAGTGGTTAATTTGGTGCAGGACCAGCACAGCATGTGGTATCAGGGATTGAACCCAGGTCCTTGCGCTTGCCAGGCAGGTGCTTGGACTGCTGAGCTATCTCTCCAGCCTCTGAACTAAATTTTAAAATGATACCCACATGTGCAAACATCATGTTGTCTCTTTAGTGTGAAAACCTGAAAAAGAAAAACCGGCATCTAGAGAGTACAATAGGTACAGGGAAAAGGGAGTAAACTTATTCAAAAGGACAAAGTTACTGAGCTGAGAGTAAGGACAGGAGGAAGTGGAAGAAAGAGATTTCCCTAAGTATGTAAGCAGGATGGTTTGGACAACTGTACTGTGCATTTCTGCTGGTCTATTGGAAATAGCAGATAATACTTAATTTGTTTTGTCTCCTTTTTTCAATTTATTGTAATTTTTCTCTTAATTTCTTATACATTTCTTTCTCTTTTCATCTTCAAATTTTATTTTTATTTTTTATTTTTTTATTTTTGGCAGAACCAGGGATTAAACTCAGGCCCTTTCACTTGCCATGGAAGTGCTTATTCCACTGAGCCATCTCCCGAGCCTATCTTCAAATTTTAGATGCAAATATCTAGTAACATGAATAACTGGAAGACAACATTATGTATCACAATAAAATTCTGTGCAATTCATATTACTTTGTTAAGTGAAATTCTGTACCACTTGTAATTTTTTCTGTTTCAATTCTAACTTGTACATTAAAAATGAAAACAATAAAATTTGTTCCAAAACAAATTTAATTTAGCAACAGGGATATAGTTCAGCAGCATAAGCACCTGCTTGGCAAGTGTAAGGTCCTGATTTTGATCCCTGGTACTGAAAAACAAATACATATATAAATAAATAAATGTAACTCAAATAAAATAAAGGAATAATATGGCAAAGACAGCATCAGAAATTAATGATAAATGTAATAAATAGACAATACAGGAGACTGAATACAAACACTGGCTTTATAAAAATACAGAAAACTTTGAATTTGTTAGGGGCCTAATTTTTCATAGTTCTTTATATGTTTCTAGATAGAAGCATCTTGTCGGAGGGAAGGTGGCTAAAAGTTTTTCACACCGTGTGGGTTTTGATTTCTTTTGATGTGAAAAAAATTTAAGAAGATGAACTCTTAGTGATTGATTCTTTGAAGTACTTCCTGTGCAGTTTTGTTTTTGTTTTTGAACTCTGCTTACTCCTATGTCTTCAAAATTTCTACCTACTTTCTCTTCTAGTAGATTTAGGGTTTTTGTTTTAATATTTAGATCTTTGATCCATTTTAACTTTAGTTTAATGTATGCTGATAGACATGAGTCTAGTCTTACTCTTTGGCATGTGGAAGGCAAATTTTGTTCACCACCAGTTATTAAAGAGGCTATCTTTCTTCTATTCAACAAGTTTTGCCACTTTGCCAAAGATAAGGTGGCTGAGTGTGTTTGTAACTGTGTCTACATCTTCTAATCTGTTCCACTGATCCTCACATCTTTTTCTTTTCTTTTGCCAGTATCATGATGAAATTGTCACTGTAGCTCTGAAGTATAGTTTCATGTCAGGAACTGTGATACCTCCTACCTTGCTTTTGTTGCCCAGGATTATCTTTGATAGCTTAGGTCTCTTCTGTTTCTAAATGAATTTGAGGAATGTTTTCTCTATATCTGTGAGGTAAGATGATGGTATTTTGATTGGGATTGCATTGGGATTGTATAACATTTTTGGAAGTATGGCCATTTTTACAATGTTGGTTTTTCCTGTCTAAGAACAAGGAATATCTATCCAATGTGGAGATTTCTCAAAAAAACTAGGGTTGGAGGTCTCATTTGACCCAAATCTTCCCATTCTGGGTATTTTCCTAGAAAAATTAAAAAAAAAAATTGTACCACTGTGATACATGTGCACCCATGTTTATAGTAGCACAATTTGCAATAGCTTAGTCTTGGAAATCACACAAATGCCCATCAGCTAAGGAATGGACAAAAGAAGAGGTATTTTTATACAATGGAATACTACCCAGCTATATAAAAGGATAAACTCAAGGCTTTAATAAGTAAATGGATGCAACTAGAGCCCATACTCATGAGTGAAATAAATCAGACTCATATGTGTAAACATCATGTTGTCTCCTACTGTAAGAAAAAGGAAAAGTAAATAAGACCCTAAATCTCCAATAAATCTTGTGGGAAAAAGAGAAAAGAAAAGAAACTACTCAAAGGAGCCAGGAAGACGGCTCAGTAGAATAAATATTTCCCTGGCAAGCACAAGGTCTGAGTTCAATACCTGGTTCCACTATAAATAAACAAACAAACAAATAAATAGATAGATAAAACTACCCAAAAGTAAAGACTATCTAGGATGTGTTAAAGGAGAAAAGAAAGGAAGAGAAAAATATGTATATCTATAAGATAGATAAAATATTTATAATACTGATTTTTTTTAGTTAAAGAAGAATTTTTTGTGCTTATATTGTTTGATCAGTTATCATGCCTCTATTTTGTAATCTGAACAACCACTTCAAAAATAACAATATGCAATATATTATATCATTTTCAATTTGTATTATTGATTTTTTTCTTTAAAACAGGTTAAAACAGCAAATTTTTATACATACAATGCCACAATAGTTATTTAAAAATAAAATGAAAAAATTACAGTAAAAAAGAGAAGCTTCTTATATAAGTGAGAAAATTGAAGACACAAATGGATCATTAAAAGTGATAAAGAGATAAATAATTAAATGTAGTCTAGCAATTAAAATACAAAATATCAATGTAAACAACTTTTTCAGCTAATTTAAAAAATTTGTACTTTCCCAAGGATGACAAGGCAAAAATAAAGACTATTAAAAATGTATTTCAAAGAGAATATTGGATATAGAAAAAAGTAAATTATGTGCTTTCCTTTGACTATTATACAAGCAGTAGTTGCCTACTGATGAAGTATTAAATATAGCAAACTTTATATAATTTAGAATAAAATATGACAATATCTACAGCATATATTAGAATATAAAATATCACTTACTATAAATGTTCATTTTAGACTTATGAAATATTACCCACACAGAGAAGTAAACATCAGTGAAACTGAGTATCATTTTCAGGAAGTCTCATGATCCTGTATATATTTTTTAATGTATTTGGTACAGGGTCTACAGTGTCTCACTACACTGGACTCATGGTGACACTCTTGTTTTCAGCCTTCAAAGTGCTGATATTACAGGTGCATGCCACCACGCCCAGTTTCAGTCACCATATTAGCCTGCCCTGGGGTCAGGGCCGGCACAGCACACTGGGGATGGAATGCCAGTCTCTCTTGCCTAAGCAGGTGCTTCAGTTCACCGAGCTATCTGGCTGACCCAGGATCCTGTATTTTTGAGGATTTTACTTTTTGTCTAAACTTTTTCTTCTGTTTGTGTCAGCACCTGGATAATCACTTGTGATTTTAATGACCATTACAATTATGCAACTGTAACTCCAAAACCATGTCTTCTCAATTGTTTTTTATTTTATTTTTTTATTGGTAATATTGTCCTGAGTCCTGTCTTTGCTAGTCACACTCACTTCCATGTGTGCAGTTATTTTAATTAAAAAATTAAAACTTTGGTTATTCCCCTTTTACTTGGCTGCCTCATCCATACTCAGAAATTGAGCAAAACCTCAAAGCTACTCACTTTTTCTTCACTTTCCAAATTGAATTTTATAGAAAATTTGTACTTTTATGTGCTTATGCTTTCTACTCCAATGACACTCATTTTTTATACTTCTTTAGCAATAGCTCTCCTATGGGCAAATCTAGTCATTACCATTATTCATATTCATGTACCACTGGTATCAAAGAAGAATAGGTGAAACTCACCATCATCCTCAAGTGAGCTTTTCATTCTAATTATCAAACCTAACATGTGATGGAAACACATGCAATCTTTACTTTGCTATGTGACTGTTTTATAACTTCTCCTGCCTCTTCAAACATGCAACACTTCTTTCATCATTTCCAGTGAGTTCATAATTTGGCTTCTGTTGTCTAAAAACTAATCCTCTCATCAAAGATATTCTACTAGTACCCAAAGTATCAATACTCATACATCATGCCTTGTGCCTTTCATCTTGATTGAGCAAGCATAACATATAATAAAAGCCTTTGTATTTTGAATGGACATCATAACATAAAACAAATTAAGCATTTCATTCTTTTAGCATAAACTCCACCGAAGAATGTAAACATCACCACAAACATGGAGGAGGAGATCAAGATTTGAATGAAGGAGGATTTCTAATTGTCTACCACACAATGAGATCACTATAAATGTTTGAGAGAACTCTTGTTTCCATCCTTTGCATCTTGTTCTTATTTGCATGCTAGAAACTGAAAGCCATAATGAACAAAAATGTAATAGGGTGAATTGGAAAACTGTTTGAGATTATGCCTAACATAATCAATTTAATAACTCTAGACTTGGTTAAAAATATGTACCAAAAGCTGTATAAAGACTGTACTGGGGGAATAAATATTTTACTATTATTTTTGTAACTGTGTAACTTACGTTTTTGGTACAAAGACATATTAAGCCATCTTTAGAGGGGACACGTAATGCATATTCTGCGCGTGGTATGGAAAGAGATCTTTTGCATTTGGGAAGATTGAACAGTTTTAGAAAATTATGTGGTCACTCTTTCTTGCATCAGAAGCACAAATTATTGTGTTTAGTAAGCTTGGAAATGAATTCATTATTATTTAATCAAATCAATTTTGGGAATTAAGTAAAAACAGAGTAAAATCTCTGCCTTTCTTAACCCCATGTAAATAACAGTGTAATACAGGAAAAACTATGGACACAGATTTGAAGTGAATCTCATTTGACCTCAGACTTATCTAGTCTGTATTTTTTTACATCAGTGACATCAAAAGGATGTTATAAAGATGTTTGTCATCAGAGTATAAAACATGGAGGACAATGGAGTGAACTGAAACCATTTCAGTGAGGTTCCAACTCAGAGCATGGCGTAAGTATTAGTATTTTTGTACTTTCTTGCTAATTTACATATCTAAATATATTTTTTAAATTAGCAGATATTCAAGCAATTTTAAAATAAATAAAATTTTCTGGATCTCATTTGATGTAAAATGTTGGAACTGGACTAAAATAGTTTTAAGTACTTTTTGGTACAGTTTAATTTGAAGGACATATAATATGTATATATTACAGGAGCTGGAAATTCAAATCCGAATGTGGAAATACACTGGCCCTGTCATCTACTTATCAGGTCTTCTATGACTTAAACTATAAACTAAACTCACCCATACTGAAGGATCGTCAGGAGGTAAAATGCCTAACAGGTTACTAGAAGTAACCTAAAAGTGTTAGGTAGTACAACTATTTATAAAAATGATAAAAACAAAAGCTCACAGGGAGATATTGTGATTTTTTCTTTAACTTTCCAATATTTATGCAAAGATGTTATATGAAAGCATGTGTTAGTTTCTTGCATTTTGGTTTCCATATACTTTCATATTGCCTTTGGTGTCGGCATCTTCATTTTAGTTTAGTGTCCGTGGTATAGCAAAGATATTGACTGAAAATTAGAAAGAACCCTTGTTATTAATATTATACTCAGGACTTCCTCTTTTCTGGCTGTAACCATGGTGGGGGTAGAAGAGAAGAAAAAGAAGGTTCCTGCTGTGCCAGAAACCCTTAAGAAAATGAAAAGACATTTCGAAGAGTTGAAGATAAAGCGCCTGAGAAAGAAGTTTGCCCAGAAGATGCTTTGCAAGGTGAGGAGGAAGCTCATCTATGAAAAAGCCAGGCACTGTCATAAGGAGTACAGACAGATGTACAGAACTGAGATTCGAATGGCTAGGATGGTGAGAAAAGCTGGCAACTTCTATGTCCCTGCAGAGCCCAAACTGGCATTTGTCATCCAGATCAGGGGTACCAATGGTGTGAGCCCAAAGGTCCACAAGGTGTTGCAGCTTTTTTGTCTTTGCCAAATCTTCAATGGTACCTTTGTTAAGCTCAACAAGGCTTCAATTAACATGAGAATTGTGGAGCCATATATTGCGTAAGGGCACCCAAACCTGAAGCCAGTGAATGAACTAATATACAAGCTTGGCTATAGCAAGGTCAATAAGAAGTGAACTGTCTTGACAGATAATTCACTGATTGCTCAATCTCTTGATAAATATGGCATCATCTGCATGGAGGATCTGATTCATGAGATCTATACTGTTGGAAAAGCTTCAAAGAGGCAAATAACTTCCTGTGGCTGTTCAAGTTATCATCTCCAGGAGGTGGAAAGAAGAAAAAGACCCGATTTTGTGGAAGATGAAACTGCTGGAAATCAGGGAGACAAGATCAACAGGCTTATTAGAAGAATGAACTAAGCATGTATCATGGTATTTTTATGATTTGATCAGTTAATCAAGTATCTGCTTCCAAACTGAAAAAAATTACCATATTCATATCATGATGCTTTCTTCTAAGGAAGATTAATAAAAACTTACTAATCAGAAAATATAAAGTATGAAATAGGACATTTAATTGCCTATGTTCAATAATATAAAAAAGATTTTAAGATATTTCAGGGTTATGTCTTGGTAAGTTATTGGTTACATTTCAAAATGTTATTTTATGATGAGACAGGTAAATAAAACTGTAAACAACAATTATGTTATTAAAACAGTTAGTGGTTATTGAGAAATTTTCTTCAAAAAACTTATTCTAATAATTAAGCATTATACACTAAATCTGTTTTGAGTATACCCAGAATAAATGTCTTAAATAAAGTTAAATTTTAAAGTCTGGTGATAGCTCAGCAGTCTAAGAGCCTGCCTAGGCAAGCTGAAGGACCTGGGTTCCATCCTTGGTACCATATTCTGTGCTGGCCCCACCCTGAGCCTACCAAACTAGCCACCAAGACTGGGCATGGTGTCACATGCCCATAATCCCCTGCTGGGGAGGCTGAAACACGAGGATCACTATGAGTCTGAGCTGTGTAGTGACATCCTGTACCAAACATATTTAAAGAAATTAATGCCTCAAAACTAAACTTAATTATTCAAGATATTACTCTGTATTGTATCATACATGCTTTTTCAGCATATAAAACATATTTTTTACCCCAGTAAAAAGTAAAAATAAAATTTAGTATTTTTTAATGCAGACACAGCACAGGTAGAATTTGAAGTTATAGTTTAAAACACATTTACAAGATATTGCTAATATGTGAATCTTGTTTAATGCTAAAAACAGTGTAAGTTTGTGTAAAGTTATCTCATTTTGGATGTGGTTTAACAAATGCTCAGGAAAATCTATTTCAGCATAACAAAAATAAAAATTTACTTTTATAAATAATCATTTATCTATGGCACTTATAATGTAAATAATAATTTTGAAAATCACATTATATTATCTCTATGTTTTATGTATGAACATTTATGTATATAACAGAACATACAAAAGCCAGAAATAAAGTTCACAAAATAATTTTTATATATTTATGAAATCAAGTGATATATGTTATACATTCACAATGCATACTTACACTTATCTGGAGCTTTCAGAAATTTCTTGACATATTACACTGTCAAAATATGGCCATCTCCTTGGATGTAGTAAACTAACCAAACAGAAAGGTATGTTTCATGTACAGCATTTGCGTAAGGATCACATATGCATTAAAGTTTATTTTCTCAAAATTAACTAAAGAACTAGAACATGATGTGTTTATATCATTCAGTTATTCTTTTAGAAATGTTACCAGTGTTTCATAGAATGAGTTCTCTTATTTATGCAAAAGTACAACAAAGCATAAAATGTATTGTTTATATAATTGTACAATATACGATGGTAACTTTATACACTATTTAGAAATGGTTCCAACCACTTGCACTCTGAGTTAATTCATGAAATTCATAAAGTTCCTACACTATATTTTCCCCTTCTTTTTTCTTCATAGGGGCAAAATGACTATAAATTTGCCATCTGTTCTAAGACTTTTTGGCCATAAAGACTGCAGTTAGAACCATGTTAATAGCTCAGTTTAGACAAGAATGATTCCTTAATTTTCATTTCTTACAGGGTAAGTTAATTAAATCCATTAAAGCCATTTTATCACTCCATACGGCTACTCAGGTTCTTTTTGCTTCCATTTTAATATTATAGGCTAAATTTTACGTACTTGCTATTGCCATAATTTCATTCCTATAAGGACTATTTTTCATAACATGCTGGCTCACAAATTTAGCAATTGGAATAACTTTAAAATAGTTTATTAGAGACAGTAAGTCATGGCTAAGATTGAATACAAATGCACGCACTGAGGAAAATAAAACATCCAGGAGTGTGTATGTGTGGCACCCTGCTGAAATCATGTGCAGAGAGGATGCAATGCACAGGACTAAAAGAGATGAAAAATATGCTTCTGGAGCTATGCAACTTTTTAAAATTTATTGTTTATTTTATTTTATTGAGAAACAAATATCAATGAGACACTTTCAAAGCTAATTAATAGGACACTTTCACTTATTTTGGGGAAAATCTCATAAAATCCATAGACATGTAAAGGAACAATTTTTTTTATAGGATAGAGTTTAAAATGTCTGAGATATGAAAATCATCAGATCTTTAACTTCATTTTCTAACTTAGTGCTAGGCATACTGCATGGTATTTGTGAATTTAGATTTATTTTTTAAAAAAAATATTTATGAAGAAATAGAGACCAAATGTGTTTGGGAACACTTTCTTTAGTGATTAATAAAATTTGTCAAGTTGAAAAATAAAGGAATTCTGATATGTCAAAAAAAACAGGAGATTACTCACACAGTGATTCTCTAAACTCTTGACTGACTCAAAATTTAATGAATAATTCTGTAGAACACTCTAGCATTTCAAGCCAAAAGTTCATTCATTTATTCTGTTGACAAGAATTTATTGATTGCTGAATAGATGCCTGAGGGGATAGAGAGATATGCAGGGTATACTGAATTTATTTTCTAGTGAGAGAACTTGGAAGACAGAAACGGTGCATGGTCCCAGCTAGGAGGGAGGGCTAATGCAACAGGAAAACACACAAAAGGAGCAGCCATTTGTTTTTTGATGCTTAAAGAATTATCTCAGAAAAACATAGACGTAAACTCCATTAATATTTAAGAGGTGTATTTTGCTTTAAAATAATTCAGATTCCCAGACAAAAGGGCTGCCTGTTCCTTCTTCTCAAAAAAGTCAAGTTAATTTGCTTTGAAACTTTTGTACTTCACCACTCAAAAGTTCAGATTTAATTAATATATACACTATTATTTGATTTTAATTTTAACTTTGTGACAATCACAATGCACAGTGCTTAGAAAACTTTGACAAAAGTATTTCTTTAGAAAACAGAGAATCATATGTCTATTTTTTTTTTCATGGAGCTTATGACTGCCTCCTAATTTAAAAGTTACTTCTTAGGGGTATTTCTGTTGTTGGTGGTGGGGTTTTGTTTGTTTGCTTCTCTGTTTGGGCATGGGGCATCAAATTCAAGGCCTTGCGCTTACCAGGCCGGCACTTCTGTCTGCCATACGTTACTTCTTAAAAGAGATACTCAACACATTTCTGCCTAATTATCTATTCAAGCATTCTATTCAAAAGTCTCAAACTCCCAATTTTTAAGAAACAATGTGCTCCTGTTAGTGAAAGTAGAAACATGTATGCTTTTATAGTTAACATCATTTTATTTATTTTTTTTTAAATTATTTATTTATTACATTTATTGTGTGTGTGTGTGTGTGTGTGTGGCCAGCTTAGCCCACCAGGGGGCGCGGCTGGCTGGCATGTGGTGCTGGGGGATCGAACCGCGGTCCCTGTGCTTTGCCAAGCTTGTTCCAAGTAGGCGCTTTAGACCACTGAGCCATCTCTCCAGCCCCAACATCACTTTAATTAATAACAATCACTTCGAGATTTTCAAATCTAAAATGTATGCACATAACTATGCTGCGCTCCAAGGCCTAGCCCGTTTCCTTATGAGAACATCTATTGTTTCTGCATCTTTTTTTTTTTTTTTTTTTTTTAACTTTTTAAAATGAATTTAGGACAGGGTGTACAGGGTGTAAAGGGTCTCACTGCCGAGATAGGACTCATAGTGATCCTCCTGTTTTCAGCCTACCAAACACTGGGATTACAGGCCTTGCGCCACCACGTCCAGGCTCAGTCACTGTCTCTGCATACCTTGGGGGGCGGGGCCAGCATGCCATGCGAGAAATCGCACCCTGGCTAAGTCAGTTTTTAATGAAGCCAAAATCAAGCTTTCTGTCCTGTTCTTAGCTTAGATATAGACTAATTGGGGCCAATTTATACTACTCAATTTATTTATTTATTTATTTATTTATTTATTTATTTATTTATTTATGTATTTAGTACAGGGCCTACAGGGTTTCACTACATAGATCAGATTCATAGTGATCCTCCTGTTTTCAGCCTCCCAGGTGCTGGGATTACAGTGTTTTGAGTCTGGCATGGCATGTGGTACCAGGGATTGAACCTGGGTTCTTACACTTACCAGGCAGGTACTTAGACCACTGAACTATCTCCCCAGCTCAATCCCCATCAACTTAAAGATCTGTAAAGTTATTTGAGCTTAAGAATGTCATGACTTGGTCATCAGAGAGCATCCAAGTAGGTTTTTGATGCTGCCTAAGGAGCCTAATCCACCCTCTTGTAGGCTCAGTTTGCAGGTTCCCTCAGTCTTGTTGTGGAATAATTCTGAGGAATAATCAGCAATAGATATGGGAAGGATTTTATTAGGGAGAAATTAGAAGATATTCACCCTGAAGGAAATGGAAGGGGCCTTGAAGAGAAAGAGGTGCATATTTCCTCTAAGAGGGAATATTTTTGTTCTTCTCAAGGGCTGGAAAAAAAAAAAAAAAACTGGAAAAAATGGCCTCTCCAGAAGGGTAGTAGTGCTTTCTTTAAATATGGGATGGGTGGTTCTTGTTTTTATTTTAGAGGAATACTTTAAGCACGCTTCTAATTGTCAGCCTATCCTTTTAACTTAGAATCAGATACCTGCCCTTCACCTTATTAATCTTGTCAATTTAGTGACAGTCACTATTCTAGGGAATTTTTGGGTGTGGTGGCTGTGGAAGGGAGGGAGCTGAATTTACTTTTTTTTTTTTTTTTTTCAGAATCAAAGATTGAACTCAGGCCCTTGCGCTCTTCAGGCAAACACTTATTCTACTGAGCTATCTCCCTGGCCCCTAAGGGAGCTTAATTTAATAGAGGAGATTTTCACAGGACGGCCATAACTTCAGCAGAGGTCCAAAAGTTGCAGTCTTAATGTAAGTACAATTTTTAGCTCTGATTTTGTTTCTACTTTCTACTTATCTTTTATTTTTTTCTATCCAACCTCTGTATCACTGGTTTTTGAAATAATGGCTCCTTGTATTGTGTTCTTTTCACATGAGTAGGCACTTTCTTTGTAACTTGCTTGCAGACTATAGGGAATTAGAATGCTATACACTCAGCACTGTAACAATAACGTGCATACTTTAGTACAATATTATGATTCCCTTTGAAGTATGCTATCCAAGAATACACTTCTTTCACTGCAAGTGAATTAGATTTACCTCATTTCTGTGGTGCCTCTTACACAATTGGAAAGAACTGAAATAGTAATTTTATCTTGTCACGAAGTGATACTTTGTCCTTTTTTTGCAATCCAGTTCTTTCTTGAAAAATCAGTTTGTTAGTTTGGATTCTTTTATTAGGCCACGTTTACAGCACGTAATGATGACGTTCCTCGTGTGGAGCTGGTTCAGGGGCACGGCACGCCTTAATTCCTCTTCATCCCCTTCCTGTGCCCTCCCTCAATCCTCCGTTTCCCTTCTCAGCGGTGATAGAGCTATCTTGCTGTTTCCTAATATGCATTTTTTATTTTGTACTTCATTGATATTTTGAGTCTTTCACACGAAAGAAACTGCAATGTTTAAGCTTGTTCATTTTGTTTATCTGACTTAACACTGTGGTCTCAAGGTGCATGTACTTTCCTACACATGACTCGGATTTATCCTCCATGCGGAGTCATACTCCATTGAGCCTCGGAACATTTTGTTCGCCCCTTCATCTCTTCATGTTAATAAGATTAGTTTCCTTAAATTTTAAAAGAATGAACATCTACATTATTCATTAATATATGAAAAAGTGAAATGGAAATGTTGAGAGGATTTCTTTTATTTAACCAAAGGTATTTAGCATTGGTCTTTTAAAACATTTAATCCTTATTAGGTCTTTTCCCTAACTATTAAAAATAAATCCCCGCTACCTAAAAACTAAGGCAAGGGATCCATTTAGTTATTCAACATAAAAAAATGGAACTGATATTTGTTACTATTAATACATATGTATACGCTTGTATCTCATTTTTAAAATATACCTTGTGCTCAAGAGCTTTGTGAAACCAGCACTTTAAACCCTGAATCACAAATCAGCAAAGTATATCTTTGGCATTTCAAATTTCAAAATTTGGATTCCTCTAAAGTAACAGATCCTTCCGCGCCTACGGAGTAGCGTGCCAGCCGCCTCCTCCTCAGTGCTCGCGCGCTCTCCCTGACGGATTGCATCCTCTCTCATCACTTTCCTCCTGCAACTGCTCCCTGTAGACCGATAGAATGTGCTTTGTAAACCTGTAAATCTGCAAACTCTTTCAGAGTCCTTGCCTGTCAGGTTTTTGAAAACTTTTTTTCAGCTCTCAGCTCGCTAGATATGCCTTGGGGACCATAACAAGTTGTGATTCGACAGGAAATACTGAAACTAAAAGCTGTTTGAAGCTCTAACCTTTTCTCCCTCGCTTGGCACATACAAAGGCTCATGTTCTACACGTATGTATGTGTGTATGCATGCAATTTTTCACGCATTAACCTGCAGCTAAAATATTGTGATAATCAGCATGCTACTTTTAGCTGTGGAATAATTATGATATTAACTCATTTATAGTGCTATCGCTACTACTATTGCTTAATGTGTACAATGTGCACAACACGTAGGCGTTCAATTAAACATTGCATATACTTTATCTACAATTAATTCTCACATAAATGTTTTTCAAAAAAATTTATTTTTTATTACTTGTAATCAAACTCAAGATCTTGGATTATCAGGCAGGCATCGTTCTGTTGAGCTAGATCCCCGGTCCCTAAAACTCTACATTTAATATTCATTATAAAGACTATGAGGAAAATCAAAGCATTAATTTGCCAAGACTGCCACAACACAATAATACCACACTCTGGGTGGGTATCTAACAAGTATTTATTTCCTCATACTTTTACAGGCTCAGAGTCTGAGAAGAAGGTGTCGGCAGTTGGGACTTCTCCTGAGGCCTTCTCCTTAGCGTGCAGACGATTGCTTTCTCCAAAGTGCTTGCACACTTGTCCATTTGTGGTACAAATCCTAATAACCCTCTCTGCCTCCTAACCTCTCCTTTTGAGAACAGCAATTATTTTTATTGTAGCTTTTTCCTACTCTAACACCTCTATTCTACCTTAGTTACTCTTTTAAAGTGTTTTATCTTCACAGCAGTCCCCTTTTGAAGTACTAAGGTCTATGTCTTTAACATGATTTAGGAAGACATGCTTCAGCTCATTGCAGGAATAATAGAAAATCATGCATTACATGGTTCAGGTCTCATATTCAAGTGTCAGAGCTGAGATTTGGTTTTTTGTGTTTTTCTTTAAAATTCATGAATTTAACAAGTTTATGTTTTACTTTCTGTAAAGCAAAACCAAAATATAACAGTTTAATTATATGTCAAAAGTTAATTTTATGTCCAAATTTTTATTTTATTCAAAGTTACATAGAGTTAGTAAATAATAATAAAGATTTCATGTCCTGTTTATATTAACATTTTATGTCCCTAAATTGTGTTAAACTTCCTGCATGGATGACTTAATCAATGTAAAGTGGCTTGTCTAAAAATATAATGCTTTTAAATTAAAAATGTATAATTATAGTAAAAGATGTTAATTTACCTAAAAATTCTTCCTTTTACTTCAAATACACGTACACCCTCATTGCTGCCACTTTCTGAAGCCTCTCCAGAGCTCCTGTATAAGGTGAGATTCAAAGTACAGTGACTATGGCCACCAAGCGCCATCCAGTGGGAAGGTAGGCTCGTAAAAACACTGCAGTGTGACCTCATCAATCTGCTTCATCAAATCGAGTGCTATGTGGATTCAGAATTTTCCCCAAAGTCAGTATGACTGTAAACATTTTGACTTGATTCAAAATATTAAGGCAGCGATGACAGCATAAATAAGGATACAAAGAAGGACTCCCTGAACTGCCTTAGAAAGTAGTGAAAATGGTGAGGTTAGTGTGCTGGAAGATAAGGGGAGTGCTTTGAGGGAAGTAATGACAGTGCCTCTTTTACTGTAGTATGTTTTAATTTAATTTAATTTTGTATTTTAGTAGAGATCTACAGGATCTCACTACACAGATTGGACTCACGGTGTCCACCTGTGTTCAGCCGCCCAAAGAGCTGGGATTACAGGTGCGCATCACCATCCCCATTCTAGTGGCCCTCTCAGCGTGCCCTGGGGACAGGGCCAGCATTACACGCCAGGGATCGAACCCTTGCCACTGCATCTGCTTAAGCTGGTGCTTTAATCCACTGAGCTATTTGGCC
>NW_004524585.1:4910568-4930196 GCF_000260255.1 Octodon degus | reverse complement strand
TTGTACTTTAGATTTTTACCCCATCTCGTGTATTACAAAGGGCATGATCAACCAGAAATTTGATGAAATTGCATGAAGATATGGATCATGAAAGTTTAAAATGATACTTGAAAGTAATTTGAGCTAAGATGAGAGAAATGAGATATCTGTAGTGTTATTCCTCTTTAGAATTTAGTAGGTATTTTTGAGTGAAAAATGGTAGATGGTATGAATAAGAAGGCAAACTATATGAGACATTTTTAAGAATGCAACTTAGAGAATGGAAATTACATTTTAAAAATAATTAAGATTATTATAGGAAAAAGGAAGAGAAGAGAGCTTAAAATAACTTCCTGACAAGGTAGGGAGCATATTGTAAGTTCTGAGTGTTCATTCACAAGCTATACTTTCACCTATAAGCTTTTAAATTAATTGTGTTCAAGCTTTTCTTAAACCCTTAAAATGTATTAATAGCGTAGATCTCCTGCTAAGTGTTCATGTCCCACATACACAAAATCAAAACTAGGGCATTTTTGAAGTGAAGGCTATATTTAATAGCTCAACTGTGGTGATAGCTTCATGAGTTTGTACTTATATATGCTCAAGTTCATCAAAGTATGTTCATTGATAGTGTATCTTTATCAGCTATGCCCCAGTGAAAATTTAAAGTATTCAAAACAAGGTAAAATATGTATTGTTTCTAATATTCAGAAAATCTGTGACTTAATCTTCCTATAGTTATCCTTGTAAAGATCCTTGGAAAACTGAAGGTCTGTAAATGTATATGAGCTTTTATGATCATATAGCTAGGAAGTGATAGGCTGAAATATTTCCCTAGATATAATTCTATGTTTTTCCTATGCAATCTTTCTCTGGGTCTTGAAATTTCTGTTATCCATAATTATAACATTTTATATACTTTTCTGATTTTATGTACAGAATCTTCTTTGAATTATTTTATCATAATCATTAGTTGGAACTTTCTCTCTCTCTCTCTCTCTCTCTGTTTTTTACTCCCCAAAATTAGATTTTCCAAGACAACAAATCTCTTCTATTTTTTAGAATTTCTCATAAAGAAAACATAAAAAATTAAACATTGTCATTAATTTTAATTATATGGAATTAAAACTTCAATGATATTATATTTTTACATAAATGTGGCAATGTTAATATATTCCCTACAACAGAAGAAATATTCATTAAATAATTTAAATATTTTACAACTAGGAATTACTATTTCAGGTATAAACAACATGATGACATACTACTTGGTTAACATATTTGTCACACAATCAAATATCAAACTGGTATTAGCATTTGTCTCTAATGAAGAACTTTAAGAGAGCTCTTATCGATAATGACACAACACTTTCACCTAAGTCTGTGTGTGTGCATGTGTGTGTACCAGAATATAATGATCCAATTATATTATCTACTAATGGTGGAGTTTTCTAACACTTCAGATAAAGTGTTTAGAGTGCTTGAAAACTCATTTCCAGGTATCCCTAGTTTCAATGAAGAAAGCAAAGGGATTAAGGAGTTAAGTGCAATTTCCCAGAGGAACAACTGCCTGCAAACAGTTTCAGCACACAGACTGCATTCTACATGGAACACAGGTACTAAAGTCAGCCTACTGGGCTGGGGAGGTAGCTCCGCAGTCTAAGCGCCTGCCTGGTAACTACCAGGACCCAGGTTCGATCCTCAGTACAGCATGCTGTGATGGCACCACCCTGCGCTATGTCAGCCAATGAAACTAGGCATGGTGGCGTATGCCTGTAATCCTGGCACTGGGGAGGCTGAGACAGTAGGAACACTACAAGTCCAAGCTGTGAAGTGAGATCCTGTACCAAATAAATAAAAAAAAAAGATTTTTTAAAAAATAAGATAAAGTTAGCCTTCTTGTCAGCAATTATTTAATGTTTTCGAAATACTAATGCAGCTGCTAATTTTCTTTGACCATTCTAATTATGGATATTGAATGAAGATATTTCATTTTTATTACATGAAATTAACTTCATATAGGATGTTGAATCATTGTGAAATCATAATGTCAGAATTTGAATAAAATGCTACATGCACTTATTACAAATAAATAGAAAATCAAGATAGAAAAATACAAATTATAGTAGCATCACTTTAAATATCTCTCTCAATAATACTAATTAGCAATTGACAAGTATAATTTCAGATACTTTGGTAAGAAATTTAAAGAGAAACATGAGTCTGGATAAATTTATAAGTAGAGCACATTTAAGTTTTTAGTATTAGTGATACAGCGAATGATAGTTCTGAGAGTTAGATTCCACTTTTTTTGTGTATGTAAAGTGAACAACTGTTAGTATGCACGAAGTGGTGAAAGAAAAAGAGGTTATATTTATTGAAGTTACCAGGGAAGGGGTGCTCAGGGTGGGCAGATTCACGCCAGCAAAACCTAGAGGGTGGAGCAAGTCAAGGGAAAGGCAGCAAGGGAATGGGGAAAGGGAAGATAAATAAGACTTAGATTTCAAAACTGTGCACCCTTCCCACGGTATCTCTCATTGGGTATCTCTGGCTGGAACTGACAGAAATGACTGCAGGCTTCTGGGCCTCTGTAGAGACACCAGTATGCATGACTCTGCCACAAGCAGTTCAGTTTTATCCTCTTGAATCACATGCATGATTTGTGAGGAGGGGGGTTAACATGCATGTGCTCCTTCCTGGAGTTTTAGAGATTTCCTGGGGTGTTTTCACTCTTTCTGTATCTCTGAGGACATTGGAAACAAGAATGACCCTTTGAAACTTTGCCCAAATTCAGGTGGATTGAGGAGGAGTGTCCTTCAACTCCAACTGTGCTACCTGCATGATCAGACTTTTACACAATCAACTTTTGAAAGACCTCGAAGCAAGTGGTTGCTCTTAGCCTTTCTGCTGTTATATGAATGTTTTTCAACTTATCTAACTTACAAATAACTATGTAAAATGAATTTATACTTGATGTATGAAATCTAAAAATTGTATTTATTTTTTGTATTTTAGGGAAGGGTCTACAGGGTGTTTAGAGTCTCACAACTAGATCAGATTCATAGTGATCTGCCTATTTACAGCCTTCCAAGAGCTGGGATTACAAGCGCACACCACCATCGCCAATCTCAATTGCATTTTCAGCTTGCCCTCAGAGCGGGGATGGCATAGCAGGCCCCGCTGGCCCCTGTATCAGTGTGCAGGTGCTTTAATCCGCTGAGCTATTTGGCTGGCTCTGTAAACATCTTAGATATATAAAATTTAAAGCTATAATTGAACAAAAATGTTATACTATTTGAATTTATTAGTAATATAAAATAAATATATAAAGGATACTTTAAATATAATTATTTTTATTTAAATAATAAATTTAATAAATTTAATTTATTTTGGAATAAAAATCTTTAACTCTTTCTCCATTAAATTTGTATTATTTAGTGTATACATAAAACTGTATTTTAATCAAGTACAGAGATAACAAAAATATTTAATTTTTATGAAGAGAACATACGGAATTTTCAATTAATGGAACAATGTGATATTCACTTAGAAACACGTTTCCTTAGATTTATGAAGACGACTGCAGCCTTGTGCCACATATCTGCAAAAATTTAATTGATGAAATAATACCATTCAGATAGAATTCTAGTCTTATATGATTGTTGGCTATCTTAACATGTATAACATTACGAAAAGCTTTAGTGAATTTCAATTAAAGGTTTTTGATTACATTGAAAGTATCAACTTTATAACGGGAAAACATAATGTGTGCATATTACTCAGAATTGGTGAGGATAGCCAGGCATGAAGGTGCCGTCGTGCGATCTCAGCACTTAGGAGGCTGAGGGAGAAAGGCCCTCCCTGTGTGGAAGGCCGTCCCGGCTCCGGAGTGAGTCCGAGGCCTACCCGTAGTACAAAGTAAGACCCATTGTCAAAAAAAAAACAATAGGAGGAGAAAATTAACAGAAAAGTTCCTTTTTGTTTTTAAGCTCAATTCTAACTGGCTCAAAAGAAATATATGAATAACAAGCTACCAGATTAATCAGCAGTGCTCTAGATAAGATGAAAGAAAAAGTATTAGAAAAAAATGATTTATACTTTAAAAAAATGACTTCCAAAATGAAGAAATCGAACCACCGTCCTGATCTAAACTCTCTAAACCTCCACTCCCGGCACCTGAGGACTCAGCGCCCTCAGCCCTGCTGTTGGTAGCAGCCCCTACCGCTGTGCTTTCCCGAGCCTCGTCCTGGGCAACCACTGTGTCTGCGCCCGCTCAAGTCCTGGTCTGGGCCCTGTTCTGGGAGGGGAGCCTCTCTCTCACTGAACACTCTCCCGTCAGTGTCCCTACAAAAGACCCTCTACCTGGTAGGAGAGCAGCTGGCCTGGTGTCTAGTGCCAGAAAGCTCCCTCTCAGGTTTATTCTGAAATAAACCTGTTCTGTTGAGACCTCTGCCTCTTTTCCTTTTATGATGACTAAATTTGGTTGGGAAAAGCTATTTAGCGTTGTACTTAAAAAAAGAGTACTAAAGCAATGTGACGCTGAGACTGTGGAGAAGTACAGTTCCTGCGCCGTATGCTTTAACCTGACAGCTAATATCTGGTCAGAGGTAAGGAGAAGGAGTAAGAAGAGTCATGGCTATAATGGTAGAATTCTGTTCCTACAAGAGGAAGAGGTAGAGCTATGGGGACTAAGAAACAGCTTGTGACAGGAATACCCAAAGGCAGGGAGAAGCAGAAAAACAACTCAGAGAAAAGTAGAAAGCTGTGAGCATCTCCACCAGGGCTCCCACCTGAGGTGGAAGGGATGGGTGCGGTGGAATCCACCACAGACTTAAAGGAGGCCGCACTGTGCAGCACACTACAACTAGCTGTGGGAGAAACCTGTGGTTCTTCCGAGCTTTATATGTAGTAGGAAGATGTGGTCTGAAGAGGATTCTTCCTGTATAAATAGCAACTTGAGAGAAGAAGTCTATTCCGTTGCTCAGCAAGCGCTGAGAGCGCTGTAACTGGAAGCTGCCCTGAGAGAGGTCCTATTGTTAGAGAAAAATCTACTTTGAGAATCAGAAAGCAGGCACAATCACAAGGGACATCCTGTCACAGTCACCAGGTGGGGAATGATGAGGAGATAGCCCTGTGGAGGGCGAAAGTCTGTCACTAACCTGATGAGGGTTAACCATAGGCAAGTGGGCATGAGGTGGATTCCAAGTCGGGGGACTTGGAAAGGAAGGTCTCTAACCCACTTTCCTCAAACAGGAAGAATTTCTTACATTTTAATTATTTTTTTTCTTTGCATTTTGTTTTATCTGAAACTAGATATTTGCTTTTGCTCTCCCTTTTGTCTGCTTTCATTTCTTCCTTTTATTTATTCATTTATTTATTTAGACTTTACTAGTCTTACCTGATCTCATCCTATTTTAACTTTCTGCTTGCAATTTTTCTATTAATTAATTTTTAAAATCCTATCTTAGTCTACATATTTTCACTCCTTTCCCTTCTTTTGCTAACGCTGTTGTAATTGTTTTTATCAGCTTTTCATGCTCTTCTGTATCCGGTTTGTTTTTCTTTTGCTGTGAGCAGTGTTTGCTTTCTCTTCTATGAGAGGTAGTACTGCCAGTCAGCTTAGGGTTCTTTAGATTGACTCAGATGTAACTTGTGAGTGGGCAGGGTGTGGCTCCATTAGCAGTCCTGACCTCACCAGACGACACCAGGTCATGCCGGCAGCTGTCACCGCCAGCTCCTAGTCACTGCTGCTGGTGGCCATCATCATTCGACACTGGCTTGTACTGGACACCATAGGTAGCCTCCTGGGTGCTGGTTCCTGCTGCTGCTCCTCATTGACTTCTGACTTCTGGAGCTCTGCAGTGTTAACAGCTCTGAGTGTTTGTCTTTCTTTGGTAATAACTGTTGTATCTACAGTCCTCAGGATAAAAGTATCCCAAATATATGTATAGAACTTCTGGAGTCCTAACGACCTAAGAAATACCCCCTACACCTTTCTGATCTTAACCACCCAAGGATGCCCTCTCCTCCTGTTTTGAATTTTTGTTTATTTTGTTATTTTTATTTATTTTAATGAGAAAGAAGGTAAAATATCAATGAAACAGTTTCAAAACAGGTTAGTAGGACAGTTATAATGATTAATACGTTACATGTTGTTGTCTTTGTAGTAGTTATTCAGAGCACAAGATGTAGACATATCTTGTTGAAACAATATTTGTACAAACCTTTCTTTTCTTTTGAACTAAGAGAAACTAGCTGTGTATCTATCCTAACTACTATATATATATATATCCCCTTTTCTCATGACTAATGTTGTATTTATATCCGCCTTTTCTGTTTTATTTTGTCAAGGCGAGTTTCATTGGAGTGGTGGAGCAGGGGCACTGTGCTGCATGTTTGACTGGACTCTTGTTGCAATGGAGAACGATTGTTTGACAGTTGAGGAAGATGCTGAAGAAAACTGTTGCAGTGCACTTGGGTCCAAAACTGAGTGAAGGGAAGTGAGGGAGTGGGGCATGCTGGCCATGGCCACACCATGCAACCCTGTAACCAGCACAGGGAAGTGAGAGTCAGGCACTTGCCCTCTGTCTCAGTGCTAGAGCTGAGCTCAGGAAAGCTAGGCGAGAGCCCAGTTGAGAGAAATCACATCTTACCTCAGCTATGACCTGGTTCCACTCCAAACTGGCAGATAAATTATTTTAAAAAGTAAGCTTGATAAAATCCAATAGCCTCCTGTTCATTTCTCAGTATGTCATATGCTATTTCTTGGAAATCAGGGGAGAATGATGTTCTTTTCAACCATCAGCATAATATGGAAACTAAAAATTTAGAGCTATCTTCTTGGATTCAGGATATTGTTCCTGTTGTATTCAAATACAATCCTCCAAAAAATGTAAACACTCTTCAGGAGAAGAATAACTTGTGTGACTACTTTAATACCAAATTTATTGAGACATCATGAGATTAATACCAATTACCTTTGGCCTCTGCAAGAGGTGCTCAAAATAGTAGCCATGAGGTTCCAGACATTAGTGCAGGGGACTGCTGCTGGGGTGACCTGGGCTGCTGAGATTGCTACACATATATTTTCTGCTTCTTCTCTAATGGCTGGCAGTGTAGTTGGTTTTCTGTAATAATGAGCAACCTTCAGGGTCCCCTACATGAGGGTAAAAATATCTGTTGAAAAAATAGTATTTTTCTTTGCCTGAATTGGGTATACATTTTTCCATATATGGAAATTTCACAGATTTTACTGGAATTGATATTAAGCTCATGTTTCATAAAATCTTATTCTGAAAATAAAGCAGAAGTTGCTAATATATCTTTCTCTTTTAGAGACTCTGAAGTAGAGCTTAACTACGAAAGGTAAAAACAACTTATAAAAGCTATATTTTCTAATGAAACAAAATAAATTCTAAATGACTTTTTAAGTGACTAAACTTGTTAAGTGTTCAGAAAATATAAAACAAAGATTTTAAAAAGTTATATTCAGTGATGCAATTACTTCAAAGTTTTTCCTAGTGTAAAAATAAACACAATTCTAACAAAAAAATGTAAAACAAATGAAAACTAATGGAGTTCTAAATCAAGAGCAGCTGAAACAGTAATTAATTTGTTAAGTCTGTTTTCACTTCTTTTATAAATAAACATAGTCTGTATTATACTTGGTAAGAGAAAAATAACAGCTTATGCTAACCTGATATTTTTTAGTTTATAGGGCGAATATCCTCACACTTATAAATCATTTATATTTTCAAAGCTTCAAATAAGAATTCACTGGTGGGGGGGCGCTGGGGAGATGGCTCAGTGGAATAAGCACTTGCCTGGAAAGCACAGGGGCCTGAGTTCAATCCCTGGTTCTGCCAAAAAAAAAAAAAAAAAAAAAAAAAAGAAGAAGAAGAAGAAGAATTCACTGGGGGCCAGAGAGATGGCTCAGTGGAATAAGCTCTTCCCTGGCAAGCTCAAGGGCCTGAGTTCAATCCCTGGTTCCACATAAAAAACAAAAACAAAAAACAAACAAACAAAAGAATTCATATCTTAGTAAATAAGTTGTCTTTATGGTCTTAGTTGTATAAACAGGAACTTTAAAAGAATTCTGTGTGTCATGTCGAGCTGTAAAACCAAGGTTCAGAAGAGGATAGGTGTCAACTCCACATCAGTCTTGTTTATATGGTGTCCTGTGACGCATTCTCTGACCATTTTGGCTCAATCTGAACCATTAAGACTTTGAAATATAAAGTCTAAGTTACCATATTTGAGGGTTTCTTTGAGGGTACTTTTTATTTTGTTCTAGTTTTGATCATTGTTGCTAAGTTTAGCCATGGTACTTTTATAAGAAATGAAAGCCTAAAATTTTTTAGTAAAATTCTATAGACAAAAATCAAATATAGTTATTCTAACTGAATCATAGTAAGTGTGCTAGAGTATGGAAATATATTTTCTTGTCTGATTCACACTTGACATTTTACAATTCACATAAGGGCTATGGAGAAATCCTTGGGTCACACTTTGAAAATGAAATCTTTTTTTTAAATTTCCTGGAAATATCTGGAGATAGAAGCATTCCTTTATCCAACTATACATTCTTTTCTTTTTTTTTTTTTTAACCATCATAGTGTGTAACAAACTACATAATTCAGTGTCTTTTTCTTCAAATTTTAGGTTTAGCAATATGTGACATTGACAAGCACACAGAGTGCTGTTTCTGGTCACTAATTCTAAATACTAATAATGGAAGAGTGAAGTGTTATATCTAATCTCAGACAGTGGAATCCCGTGCTTTGCAAATGGCCCCATCACTGTGCAAGCGAAGATCGCTGATAACCCCTAAGTTATTCCTCAGATAGGAATTTGTACTTCATGTTGCAGGACCAGCAAGAAAATAACATGCCAAATATTAGCCAAAAACAAATAAACAATATACATTATTAAATAATGAAGATATCTGCCTTGTCTTGAGCTACCTCGAGTTTTTTTCTCTTGCTGCTGACCCAAGGTCATGCTCTCCTTGAGGAGCAAGTTCTAAAAGACCAAGAAAGCTCTGCTCCTGGCATAAGTGTGACAATGTAGGACTCCTCCCTACACACCTCTTCACAGAGTTAACAATAAACCCATCATATGGTATAATATTTTACCCTAGCAACTTTAGAAAATGATAATTATATAGTTTTCTTATAACTTTATCTCTTCTTTAAGGTAGTTTTTAAAAAACTATGCCTCAGGTTCACAGTAAATGCTAATATTAAATACTGTTTCAGACCACAGTACAATTCCGTGTCACAGAAGGACAGACTTGGTCTTGTGATTTTGGTGGTCTTCTGCCCAAATGAATCAGGGCAGAGCTAAACTTCGTCACTTCTGTGTGGGCCTATGTACAAGTAGAACAGGCCATTCCATTTTCTCCTTCCTTGTCAAGTTTTCTAGAGCAGCCCAGATAGCAACTGAGCCCCAAAACAATGGGAGGAAATAGTGGGGAGCAAGAAAGTAAGAGAAAAAATGAATTGTGTTGAAATTTTACCGCTGATACAGGCAAGTGACTTTTTTTTAACTAAAACATAAAATTCTCATTCAAACTAGAGATACAATTATCCTTCTTTAGGGATAGTTGTATCCCTAAAGAAGGGACATTAACTTTAAAGGAAATTCTTTTTATTTTACTTTTTATTTTTATGTAAAATAAAGTAAAAATAAAAACGAGATTCTTGAAACTAACACTAGAGGCTCCCGCTTCTCTTGAATAAAGCAGTTTTCAACTTGTCAAAGTTCCAGGGTTTTGCAAGGATGAAGCCGAATGAAGGTCCGCAGGAGAGCTTGTGAGGTAGAGAAGTGAAGCCACGATCGCTTTCCAAAATTTCAGTGCTATTTTAATCAGCCTCCCCATGCCTCCACACACTGAGAGTTGATGTTGGGTTTCAATTAACATAATTTGGCTCTCCTCCATTCATTAGGATATACTTTGTTTGAAAGACGACTATGTGATCCGTAAGGGAATATCAGGCAGACTATTTTTAGAAAAGTAACACATTCTCAGTGAGAATATTTCATCCTGCCTTCAGGCTTGGCCACCAGGGCAGCTGGCTCAGCAGATGCAGATGCTTCTAGTCTTGGGCTCTAATTATTACTATCACTCAGCTGCAGCTTCTTTGTGTTTGTCATGAGAATTTTCCTTCAGGGAGTATTTGTTTTGAATAGAGAAAATGAATGTTACACTTTCCTTGTGAGTTCTCTTCTCTGCATGCCTTGTCATTCGGTCAGAATGTCAGTCTCCTGCAGATTTGGCTAACGGGAGCCAGGCCTGCTGCGGCCACACCCCTACACACAAGAAAGTGCTACTGACGCATCTTAAATTTTTATAACCTTTCCTATCTGCAACCCCGTGATCTGTCTGGGATGGCAGAGTGACTCCTTCGGTGACACCTACCCTGCCTTGCTTAGTGACCTGTACCATGGCCAAGAGTCAGACAGTGTTCCTCCACACTACCTCACATTCCTTATACTAAAGGCAGGCTTACTTATTTATTTTGTAGCTAACTTTATGTTAACTCAATACACAAATTAGAAATTTACTAGCTCACCCATGACTGGAATGTAAATTTCATTGGGTACATAAGTATTAGATATGTAATATATATATTCCAAATCTAATACTTATGCACCCAGTGAAATTTATACATATAATATAATACATATATATATTATATGCACTTTGGCATTTATGTTTCTTAATCTCTAAGAACTTATATTTAGCCTAAGGAACACTAGGTGTTTACTTCAGTAACTTCAACCTTGTGAGGTCTTTATACTAAAATTATTATTATTATTATCATTATTATTATCATTATTATTATTATTTTTGGCAGAACCTGGGATTGAACTCAGGCCTTTGTGCTTGCCAGGGAAGTGCTTATTCCACTGAGCCATCTCCCCAGCCCTAAAATTGTTATTATTTGAAACATTAAAAAAGATAATATTGTTTCCTGAAGTGCAATATTGAAATAAAAAATAACATTAATGATTCAGATCTAGCATGAAAAAACACAATAGAAAAATAAAGATCAGGATGTGCTATGAGATGCTACTTTTCACAGAAACATTCCAGCCTCATCGTTATCATACATCAAAGATAGATGTCAGACTATTGTTTTCAGTCTTGTTAGATAAATTTTCCAAATATTATTGGACATTAGAAAACTAAGTATCTCTGAGCTGAGCACTGTAACCAAATTTTGAGTCAACATCTAATAAATTAATACAACATTGAAAAGACTATAGAGGGCAATGTGGAGTGAGCAGCAGAAATTACCTGGTCTGTATTTTATTAATGATCACAAATTATTATGCACTTACTTTGATTTTTGAAATGAAGAAACTTGTTGCAGTGCCTAGGAAGGTTTGAAAATGTTTTGTAAGTTGTTTTGGAACGTATTTTGGTTATCTATGTCTTCTTCTCCAATTAGTTCTTTCTTTGTTCAAAAGCTGAATAGTTTGGAATACCTTTCAAGTGACATTTTATTTTTTCAGCTTCATATATTTCATTAATATTAGTTAAGTACTTAACTAGTGGATGGATAGAATTGGGCTTCATTTTATTTAAACAAGATAACTAATACTATATTAAATCATTTGTCTAGGATTTTAATGGACACATGAATTTTTATCATTTTACTTTTTATTTTCTAGTTCTTTGCTACATTATAAAAATAATTTTAATTGGCCCAGACAGTAAACTAGGATGCTTTAGTCAAATCTTTAGATTTTTTTGTGTTTCTTTTATTGTTGTTTTGTTGCTTGTATGTTTGTTTCATTTAGTTTGCCATATACGTTGTTTACTATAATCCTTTACCACTCTATTTAACTTTTAAAATATTTTGGTAACACAAGTTCAAATACATTCCATATAATTTGAAATGACCTACAGACATATACATGTCATGCATACAGAAACACACACGCACACACAGGCACACACAACCTCTGATGTGTCTTGTGTATGTGATAGTCCTCTAAGCAAGTATCAAATCTTAAGACAAAGGGCCAAAATTGTTCTTTAAAACATGGATATAGTTCTCTTTTACTTCTGCAATTCTTTCATTTCATGAACATTTCTCTTTTAAGTTATTTGACTCTGACAATTCAGACTTTGACTCGTGGACTCAGTCTTCTGTCTTCTGCTATTGACTCTTTGATCAACTCTATTTCTCTTTCTGATACCTGAGCAAGAAAGATAGATTCTTCTTTTCTGGTTGTAGGAAAGATTAACCTTGCAGATAAAACATGATTCTTTTCAGTGGGAATATCTAAAATGAGTTAGAAACAGAGCTGGCACTGTATAAAAGTGCCTGATGGAATTGCAATCTATAATGTGATTCACTGTGTTTAACCATTTTCAAAAAAGAACGTGAATGATTACATTTGCAAGTCAATGAAAGGAGTGACATGTGGAATTCTTGGTATTAATGTTCTGTTGGATGGTCATTTACTTGAAAGAAGCAAATTTTAGGAAGATTGAAACAGTAAAGATATGACTCAGAAAAATGACATCTTTTTCTGTAAAATGCTTACAAATCTGTTAGAAGAATCTAGGGAAATGTTCAAAAAAGGTCCACTCTTCTTTTTTTATCTTTGTGAGACAGGGCTTAGTTCTGCTGCTCAGGCTGGCCTTGAGCTCACTTTGTAGTGCAGGCTGGTGTTGAACTCTCAGTGATCTTCCTGCCTCAGCCTCCTGAAAAGGTCCATTCTTGATCTAGAGAAAAATCATTTCTCCTTCAATATAAGATACTCTCTTGGTCTTTGTTAGCTTTAATGGCTACACTTAGTTATGCAAATAATTAAGTGTAGCCATTAAAGTTTGAAAAGAACAAATAAACAGGAACTTATTGTAGACTTCCTCCTACCTCCTTCCTAACCATAGCTGCTACAGCTGATTTTGGAACTGCCTTTTCAGAAGAACTACAGAGACAGAGAATGTTCTGTTCTCAAGTGGTGATAGAGAGGATAGATGTTTTAGCTTCAAATCTTCCAAAGCTTTACATAAGATAGCTCCAAAAATATAATAGTGCCCTAGATGCTGTTTCCTCAATATAAGTTCCAGCAGATTAAACTTTTGTGTTTATAATCATTCAAACCTTGAACATTCATGCTTCTCAGGAAAACTTGGGAAAAGATTTATGTATAATACACATATTTTGATATATTTCAGGCAATGCATTCTGGGAAAACAGCAGCACCAGATCCAAGATGGCAACCAGCAGGAGGCTGATGAAGGAGCTTGAAAAGATCCACAAATGTGGAATGAAAAACTTCCCTAACATCCGGGCTGATGAAACTAATTTATTGACTTGGCAAGGGTTTATTGTTTCTGACAACCCTCCATGATAAGAGGGCCTTTAGAATTGAATTCAACTTCTCAGCAGAATATCCATTCAAAGCACTGAAGATCACATTTAAAACAAAGATCTATCATTCAAACATTGGTGAAAAAGGGCAAGTTTGCCTGCCGGTAATTAGTGATGAGAACTGGAAGCCAGCCACCATGACTGACCAAGTAATCTAGTCCCTCATAGCAATGGTGAATGACTCCCAGCCTGAGCACTCACTCCGGGCTGACCTAGCTGAAGAATATTCTAAGGACCGTAAAAAATTTTGCAAGAATGCTGAAGAGTTTACAAAGAAATATGGGCAAAAGCGACCTGTGGGCAAAATCTGCCACAAATGATTCCAACAAATGTGAGCAGAGACCCCACACAGTGCATTCAGACATCCCACAAAGCAGGACTTTGGAAAATTGATACATGCCACCACCTGGCATTCACTTGTAGCAGTTACTAACTTTCTACAGTTTTCCTAATCAAAAGTGATCTAGTAACCTATAAAGAAAGGATTAAAAAATTTCAGATAATCTAGTTCTGTTTTCTTTGTTTTAAAAATCACTGCTTCACTCCACTTCAAAAGCACAGTATTTCATTTCTTGTCCAAATTTGCTCCAAATCTTCAAGTTACATTGAGCCCAATAAGGTTTAAAAAATGGTTGTGGTTCCCCTTCCTCCTGTGCCCTTGCATCTCCTAGTCTCTCTGCATTCAATTTATCTCTCATGGATCACTTCCTAAGGCCCAGGTCCCATCTTTTCTGTGAAGGAGAAGAAATGGCTCTGGTGGTTTTCTTCTCCCATGTCACACTGCCCTGCATGGGTGGTATTTCAAATTCTGATGCCAAACTATAATGTCCTTTTAAAAAACATTACAAATCAAGCCACCAATCTCCCATGCTGCCCCTCAAAATAACCCTGCAAAAGGAGGCCCACCCAGCTCTTCTGTAAAATTCTGGCTTACGTTTCCACAACAGTGCGGATGAAGTGGGCAAGCCCTGCTGTCTGTGTATACCTAATTGAACTGCAGCCTTACCTGTCCTGTGTAGGGAAACCCTCAGTGCCAGGTCTGGTGACTCCAGAGGGAAGGCTTACCAGCTAAAGACACTGCTTGTGAGATGTTGATGAATTTCTCACCAGAAAGGTGCTAGAGGCCAAGATTTGGCACCTTCCCTGCAGCCATGCTTGAAGATCCACTGGTCAGCACAGGCAGGGCAGAAGCCAGAATGTCCATTTCAAATACCAAGCTCCATCCAGAATGTCATGGAGCTCTGCAACTCCTCTCTCTACAGCAACACACTATGCCCCATCCTTGGCACAATTTGGTCCCCTGTGGGATTGGAATTGAATGGACTCGGCTTTGTATCTGGCATCAGTCTGTGGTCGTTGGGACGTGAGCTGGCCCTTTCCTTTCAATGCAGCCGGTGGCCCAGCCCAGGAACAAGACAGCCTTTTTCTATTGGACTCAGTCTTTGCAGAGTCAAGCTCCACTTGAAGCTCACTCAGTAATACCTTTCAATGTGTTTTATATTGTTTTGATTGCCTTTTTTATAGAAATAAAAATTGACCTTAGAATTTTACAAAAAGATATATTTCAATAGCAATGTACATTATCTTTTTGTGTTTATAATCATTCAAACCTTTTTTTAAAACATTTGATTGTCCTTTGTATACTGCATTGCTCTTAAAATGCTTATGATTTCAATGGTGAAATAACAAGAAATTTGCATGAGCAACTCATTTTCAGTATATTAAAGGATAGCATAAGTTCTGATGGCAGGGAAGTTACTTGGACTGACATTTGACAAAAGGCAATATGTGCATTTAAAGTGTACTGATATTTCAATATACTGAAATAAGATGGGAAAGTATTTCTTGAGCCAAATTTCAAAATTAAAATACCATTTACAAAACATTAAAGAAAATTACTGTAATAATATTAATGATTTCTATTTAATAAATATTATTTAATATAATAAAAATGTAATAAAAAGATGAAGTTTATAAATATATACACAAAATGAAAAGTTCAAACATGATTAAGATATAGATTATAAAATTTCTGCAGATAGAGGACAAAACAAGAAAAATATTGGTTAAATTATATAAACAGAGAATTTATAAGTTTATATAAAAACACTTGTTTAAAACTATTAATATTTAGGTATGTGTTGTGGCTTGGGTTTTTGCAAGGGGAACAGTATAATACAGAGCACAATTTATAATACAGTTTGTAAGGAATCACCCAAGAATCATATACAGCAAGTGAAGAAATCTATCCACACATTCAATATTATAGACTCCAGCTGAGAGCCTGGATCCTAATATCCTGCATGAGTCGAGATGAAAAATTAGAGCTCATAACAATGCCTCCCACAAGTCCAACTGCAGGCCTAGAGACCATGAAAAGTCTCACACAGGCCTGCTTCATGGATCTGTGCTGGAAAGGATCAGTGGTGGAAGCTAGAAAGTCTATGCCAGCAGGCTGAAGGATTTGAATTGGAGCTAGGAAGTAATGCTCAAGGTAAGCACCAGAGCTCTCCCAAAAGTACCACATCCATCCTCAGTAATAGTGAGGTCCTGAGCTCCTCCAGCAATGGAAAGCCAATGTAACAAGCTTCTTCATATGGCTGAGCCATACACCATGTTCTCATCTGGAACCAGGAAGCGATGCTCAAGAAGAGAACCAGAGCTCCTCCAAATTCCTTGGAAATTCCAGCATGATAAGATCCTTCAGCAGAACAGCCCAAAAGAATGAGCAGTTTTCAACAGCTTCTCCAAACAGCATTCCTACCAGTGTTTTCAGCAGCTTCTACTATCCTGCCTTTATGCTGCTGGCAGCAATCCTCAGGTGAGCCTCTTACACCCAGCACCACACTAATTTAATTCAGCTAGGTGTAATAAGTTGTAGTGGAACATGATAACTGCTATAATAATTTAAAATGTAGAACAAAAATGTAATTTAAAACAATTGAAGGAAATATGGCACCCTCATGTCCTGCTGGAAGGAGAAAATATAAAAAACCTTATTTTAGAGAATTATCTATCAATTCTGAAGGGAATACTTCAGTGTAGAAATTATGACTAGTCGTTTTTTCCTAAATGTCTCCACAGTATTCCCAAGGTGGTGTGTTATAAAAATGTTAATTAAACAGTATATTTGGTACATGGATTTGATGGTAGTGTGTGCATGTATGTGCGTGCATATGTGTGTTTGTCATCCAAGAGTGGCTTGACAAGTGAGTGCACAGAAATCATGGATTAGATCCCAAGACACAGGAGCACTAAGACCAGATGACCCTTTTTGGTAATTGATGCTCTTATTGACTGCACTTGTGTTGGGGTTGCAGAACCCCGAGAACATTTGCACACTGTTGATGAGAATTTATACCAGGGTGGCCATTATGGAAAACAGCATAGAGGTTCCTCAAAACACTAAAATTAAGATGACCATATTATTCAGCAATCCAGATAATGGCCATGTGTTTAAAGGGAACTAAATCAGTATGATACAGAAACATATGCACTCTCACATTATTTTTATAATAGATTGTTGCCAAAACATGGCAGAAATCTAAAGACAAGTTATCACAGTTTTTCTCTTACATAAGGAAGGTAAGAAAGATGATCTCATGAATGTTGAGAGTAGCCTAATAGTTTACCAATTTGGGAAGAGTAGAGGGAAGAATGTAAAGGGAAATCACAGAAGTAAAAATTTGTTGTGAGTCTGTTTATACCATGAAAAATTATCTATTTTTGAGGAGATAGACATGTTTCACCCAGTCACCTGGAAGTAGCTGCAGGGCCAAGCTTCCAGAAGAGCCCAGCACGTCCACTTTGACAGGGTGCAGCAGGAAAGAAAAGAGTACAGCATCCTGTGCAAGCCAGGCTTGGCCAGTTGAGTTCAAGTTCCATAGATCTCGTCCTGGTGAGCTGAGACATACTGCAAGGAAACCCAGACAAAGGCAGAGACCTATAGGAGTGTCCTCATGGCACAGAGGTGGCAGCAAATTGGTGTGAGCTAGTCTGCCTGGAAACCTCCAGGTACATGAAAAGCAGGTGCTCAGACAGAACTCAAGAGAACCAACTTAAATACATATTCCCAATTTAAGAACTGTTTTGTTATATAGCTGTAATGTTTGCCCCTATGGTCTAAAGCACAGACCCATTAGTTATAAAAGTATGTGAATTTCTAAATTTCACTACCTGTTATTAGTATTGTTAATTGTCCTACTGTAAATAGGAAACCAAATTTGCCTTAACCACACGCACTCCCTTGGGTAATAATTTTGAGAGGTGCTTGGACAATGACCTCACCAAAGCCCGATACCAAAGCACAGAGGAAAGTGCTAAATGGAAACCAATACCTCACTCTCAATCAACCGAGAAGGGAAAATTTTGGGACACACACAAAACAAGAATCTCTGGCACAAGAGAGATACCTAAAGCACAGACTCTACACGGAGAGGCTCTGACTACAGTGATACAGCTACCTGCTATCAAACGTTCACAGAAAGGTATCAAAGAAATCGAAATGTAGAGTTTGCTCTGAAATAGCAAATGACAAAAAGAAGGAACAAAATTCATTCTCAGGCCCTCAGCCCACACAGAACCAACTCAAGAGACATCACTGTAGAAGAAGTTGGAATCCACACACCTGAAGTCTCTGAAGTAATATCAACTGAACTAAAGGAACAACTGCAGAAGGGTATAGAGGCTATCAGATTAGAAATAACCTCCCAGGTTAAAAAAAAAAAAAAAGGAAATGATAACTGTAAAAAAAGAATTACTAAGTGTTCCTAAGAAGACACTGATTAAAAAGGAGAATAGAAAAATGATGAAAACCTTGAATGAGCAATATAGGAAAGAAATATAATGCATGAAGTGATTCAAAGAGATATACAGGAAATTAAAAACTGCATCACAAGTTGGAAAAACCATTTGAATGAAACTGAAGATAGACTTTCAGACTTTGAAGACACCATTGCACCTAGTGAAACAGTAAGGAAAGAGCTCTTAAAAGCAACTATTATCCAGGAAATAATAATTCAACAGCTGCAAGACAATGCAAAGGTGAACAACATAAGACAAATAGGTATTAGTGAAAAAGAAGGAGCAAACACAAATGACATAAAAGGAATATGAGCAGAAGTAATAGCAGAAAACATTCTGAATATGGGAAAACAATCTCACATTCAGGTAACAGGCATACAGAACTCCAAATATGAACCAATTAAACCTATACCTGACATATAATAATCAAGATGCCTGAAATTCAGTACTAGAATAAGATACTAAAATGCACTTGAGAGAAGAAACAGATCACATTTAAAGGAAAACCCATCAGAATAATTGCAGATTTTTCCTCATAAACCATGAAATCAAGAAGAGCATGGAGCATGTATTTCAAGTCCTACAAGAAAACAAATTCCAAGCTAGTATGGCATACACTGTAGAACTCTCTTTCAAATTTAAGGGAGAAATAAAATACTTCTACAACAAAGAATGAATGAAGACATTCATGACAACCACACAAAACCTTCACTAAGTACTAAAAGATATTCCAAGAAAGGGACAAAAAAGATCACAGTTCCAAAAACAGCAATGCAAAGAACCCACCAAAAGGGTCAAACAATTAAACACAAGAGAAAAGCAGGAACCAATAACAAGAAATTAACATGACAAACATAAGTCAATACATATCAATTATAACCACCAATGTAAATGGACTCAATTTACCAATTAAAAAAAATAGATAAGCAGAGTGGATTAAGAAAGAAATTCCATCAATATACTATATACAAGAAACACACTGAACCCATAAAGAAATTTGTAAGCTGAAATTCAGTGGATGGAACAAAATATTACATGTTCTAGGACCACAGAAAAAAGCAGAGAACCTAACCTGTTTGCAGTCAATCTGAACTTTAATCCAAGAATGGTCAAACAAGATAAAGAAGGTCACTATATACCGGTTAAGAGAAAAATCCAAGGGGAAGAGATAACAAACATAAATATGCGTGCATCAAACATGGGAGTACCCAAATATCTAAGAATTTTTTTTAATTTTAGGGAAGGGTCTACAGGGTGTTCAGGGTCTCACTACTAGATTGGACTCAGTAATTCTCCTGTTTGCAGCCTCCCAAGTGCTGGGATTACAGGCTCTGCCACCACGACCAGTCTCAATCGCTGTCTCAGTGAGCCCCAGAGGCCGGGCTGGCATGGCAAGTCTGGGGAATTGATCCTCTGGCCCTTGCAGCCTGCTTGCAGGAACATTAATCTGCT
>NW_004524585.1:4905540-4910468 GCF_000260255.1 Octodon degus | reverse complement strand
TTTATTTTTTTTTGCAGTACTGTGTATTGAACTCAGGACCTTGTGCTTGCCAGGCAAGTGCTTATTCTGTTGAGCTAACTTCCCAGCCCCTGCTGTTTAGCTGTTTGGCTGGCCCTTATGTAAGACAAATTTTAAGTGACATGAAAAGTCTCATAACCAATATCATAAACTTAACAGGAGAATTTAACACCTGTTTATCTCAAAAAGATATTTCGAGCAGACAAAAAATTAGAAAAGATGTTGTAGAACTGAAAAAAAACCTTTGAATGAATGAGCTTATTGGACACATAGAGTGTTTCACCAACATCTGATTATGCATTCTTTCAGGTACAAATGGGACACTTTCTAAAATAAACCACATACTAAACCATAGCTCATACTTAAGTATATACAGAAATTATCCGGTGCATATTATGTGATGACAGTGCAATGAAACTAGAAATTAATGACAAAAGAAACCACAAAAAAGCCATAAACAGGTAGAATTTAAATAATATCCTCCTGAGCAACCAATGGATTACAGATGAAATTAAACAAGAAATTAAACAACATCTACAATTCAATGAAAACTCAAGCACAACTTATCAGAATTTGTGGAATGCTATGAAAGCAACTCTCAGAGGGAATTTATAGCAGTGAACTCATACTTTAGGAAAACGGAAAGAAAACAAATAAATACCTGGAATACAGCACCTCAAGCTTTTAGAAAAAGAAGAACAAATCAAGCACAAAGCCCAAAGATGGTAGGGAATCATAAAGATTAGAGCAGTAATTAATGCAATTGAGACAAAATAATACAAAGGATTAATGAGTCCAAAAACTGTTTGTTTAAAGATTTAATAAAATTTATAAACCCCTAGCCTACCTCATCAAAAAGAGAAAAGAAAAAATATCAAACTCAGGCAATAATAAATGAAAATGTTGAAATTGCTACAGATCCTGAGGAAATCCAGAAGATCAGCAACAACTCTTTTGAAAATTTTTACTCTCACAGAATCAAAGACACAGAAGAAATGGAAAGATTTTCAGATAGGTACAAATCACCAAAACTAAATCAAGAAGATATAGAAACTCCAAATAACCCAATATCAGCCAATGAAATTGAAAATGAAATAAAAAATACACTGAAAAAGTAATGCCCAGGCCCTGAGAGCCTCACAGCTGAATTCTACAAAAAATTTAGAGAAGATTTAATCCCAATACTCCTCTAAGTCATCAATGAAATTGTAATGGAAGAAATACTTCCAAAATCATTCCTGGAGGCAAGTATTATAGTGACACCAAAACCAGAGAAAGATCCAACCAAAAAAGAATGTTGAAGGTCAATCTCCCTCGTGAACATGGATGCAAATATACTCAATAAAATCCTAGCAAATAGAATACAGCAAATCATCAAGAAGATTATACAGCATGACCAGGTAGGATTGATTCCAGGAATGCAAGGATGGTTCAACATATGCAAATCTATCATTGTATTACACTATATCAATAGAGCCAAAACGAGAAACCACATGATCATCTCAATAGATACAGAAAGGGCTATGGAAAAAGTCCAATCTATAGAAAATTGGAATAGATGGCCTATACCTGCACCTGACAAAAACCATCTATGAAAAACAATAGACAACATAACTCTTAGTAGAGCAAACTGAAAGCTTTTACTCTAAAATCAGGGATATCTCTATGAGTACTCCTATTTAATATAGCTCTGGAATCATTTGCTAGATATATTAGCTGAGAGAAAAGTAAAAATAATAAGAATAGATAAAGAATTGGTTAAATTTTCATTTTGCAGATGATAGGGTACTCTACTTGAAAGACCCCCCCCCAAAAAAAAACTCCACCAAGAAGCTCCTAGAATTAACAAACAAATTCAGTAACGGGTCTGGCCAAATAGCTCAACAAATTAAAGCACCTGCAAGGAGTTTCAGGGTCCAAGAGGTTCAATCCCTGGGCCTGCTGTGCCAGCCCCACTCCTGGGGCATGCTGAGACAGCAATGGAGACTGGGCATGGTGGCCCGCACCTGTAATCCCAGCTCTTAGGAGGCTGTAAACAGGTGGATCACTATGACTCTGATCTAGTAGTGAAATCCTGAACATGCTGCAGACACTTCCCAAAAATAAAAATAAAAATAAATCAGTAGCATAGCAAGATACAAAGTCAACACCCAAAAATCAGTAACACTCCTTTATGGAGATAACAAACTCACTGAAAAATAATACCCTTCAAAATATCATCCAAAAAATGAAATATTTAGGAACTAATCTAATAAAGGATGTAAAAGATCTATAGAATGAAAATTGAAACCCTCATAAATAAAGAGAGATTGAAGAGGAGCTTAAAAATGGAAATATATGAAGAGGAAGCTGAAAACAGGAGAATCACTATGTGTACAAGAACCTGTACGAAATACAGTAAAAAAAAAAATAAAAGCAAAGGAAATGGAAATATATTCCTTGCTGCTGGATAGGAAGATATACCATTGTGAAAGTGGGCATAATCCCAAAATTGTACACAGATTTAATGCAATCCTATCAAAATACCATCAACTTACCTCACAAGGCCCTGAGAAAGCATTCTTAAAATTTATTTGAAACCAGAAAATAACTAGAGAGCAAAGGCTATCTTGGGTAACAAAGACTAGGCAGGAGACATTACAATCCAAGACTTGAAATTATATTACAAAGCTACTGTGATAATATCAGAATGGCACTGGCAAAGAAAACACATCCAATGATCAATGGAACAGATTAGAAGATGCAAATACAGCTACAAATACACTCAGCCACCTTATGTTTGACAAAGAGGTAAAATATGTTCACTGGAAGAAAGATAGCCTCTTTAAAAAATGCTGCCAGAAAAACTGGCTCTCTACATGCCCAAAACTAAAATTAGACCACAATCTATCACCATGCACTGAAGTCAGAATGGATTAAAGTTCTAAACATCAAAACAGAAACACTAAATCTCCTGAAAGAGAAAATAGTTGGAAATCTTGAAAACGTAGGAGTAGGCAGGTTCATGAACAAAAATCAAACTGCATGGGAAATACTCTAAAGAATTAAGAACTTGAACCTCATCTTATTGAGAAGTTTCTGCATGTCAAAAGACATCAACACCAGAGAGAAAAGACATCACACAAATTGGGAAAAAATTGTAACCAACAATCACTCAGACAAAGGACTTCTATCTAAATTACATAAAAAACTAAAAAAGATTTGACCCCCAAAATTTAAATCCACAAATGGGTATCTGAGATGAATATACACTTCTCAGAGGAAGAAATACAAGTGGAAAATAAATACATGAAAAAATGTTCCACAGCACTAGTCATTTGATAAATGCAAATTAAAACAACATTCAGATACCATCTCACTTGAGAAAGAATGACTATCATAAATAAATCAACTAATTACAAATGCTGTGGGGAAAAAGGATCACTTTTGCATTGCTGGTAGGAATATACACTGGTACAGACACTGTGGAAATCAGTGTGGGGACTCCTCAAAAACTAGGACTGGAAATCCCATTCAATCCAGCTATTCCCCTTCTGGGTATTTTCTCAAAACAACTGAACATCATACCATAGTAATATATGTGCACCTATGTTTAGAGCAGCATGATTTTTTACAGCCAAATCTTGAAAACAATGAAACTGCCCATCACTTGAGGAATTGATGAAAAAGATGTGATATTTTTAAGCAATGGAGTACTACTCAGCTATAAAAAAAGATCAGCTTGAAGTCTTCATAGAAAGATGTATGCAACAAGAGGCTATGCTCATAAGTGAAATAAATCAAACCCACATGTGTATCATATTGTCTCCCTACTGTAAGAACTTGAAAGAATAAAACCTGAAATCTATAAAAGAAATAGAATATGGAAAGATACTGAATTTAAGGATTAAACAATGAAGATGACACAAAGGAGAAAAGATAGGAAAAAAAGAAGAAGGGAAAAACATGAAAATATGCATACAGCATGGATGAGATGATTGAGCTCATAATTTACATCAGTTTTTTTCAATGAAGAAGACATGTTCCTGAGATGAAAATGAAAAAGTATTTGCTTATAAGAAAGCAATTATGTACAATTAGAAAACAAAATGATGGACAATATATTTTTTTCAAAAAGAAAAAATACAAAAAAAATTGAGGTTTCTTGCAAACAGGTGATAATACACAATTATTTGTCCAATCTTGCACAACTATACCTGTTAATCTGAGCAACAGATTTGATGATAAAAATAAATACTAGATAAATTATTGTTAATTAGCTTTTCTTATTTTGAAAATCTGTAACATATGTATTGTATGTTACCATTTCTGATTATGCTATTTGCTTTTACTTTTGTTTTTAATTCTTCAAAATTAAAATAACATTTCAAAAAAGATGTTTCACCAAAAAAATCCATTTATCTATCCGTCTGTCTGTCTGTCTGTCTGTCTGTCTCTCTCTCTCTCTCTCTCTCTCCATCTATCTATGTATCTATCTATATTATCTATCTATCTATCTATCTATCTATCTATCTATCTATCTATCTATCTATCTATCTATCTCACATGTCACCATTAACAAGTTTAAATTTTATGTATTAGTTAAAAATTAATTTAATTGAAAATCTGAAATCAGATTGCTGAACAATCCACCCTAAAAATAAATTGTAAAGTATATAAACAAAATCAGAAATAAATATGCACTCATAAAATAGAAAGCTACATTGTGCAGCCACAGATAAATAAAATATATACAAAATTTATTTTGTCTCCTTTTTTAATAGTTTCTTTTTGCCTTCTTAATTTCATATACATTTATTTCTTTTCTTCTTCTTCTTCTTCCTCTTCTTCTTCTTCTTCTTCTTCTTCTTCTTCTTCTTCTTCTTCTTCTTCTTCTTCTTCTTCTTCTTCTTCTTCTTCTTCTTCTTCTT
>NW_004524585.1:4869025-4905440 GCF_000260255.1 Octodon degus | reverse complement strand
CTTCTTCTTCTTCTTCTTCTTCTTCTTCTTCTTCTTCTTCTTCTTCTTCTTCTTCTTCTTCTTCTTCTTCTTCTTCTTCTTCTTCTTCTTCGAATTTTACATGCATATATCTGGTAATGTGAATACCTGGTTGGAAAACAACTCTATATATTACAAGTCCTGTGAAATTTTGCCAGTAAAGAAAATTCATTATAAGTCATGATTGATTAAGTCATTTGTTAAGTGAAAATCTGTATCACTTGTAATTTTTTGTTTTAATTCTAATTTTTACACTCTTTAAAATATTCATAGGCAAAAAACAATGATGCAATTTCTCACAAACCTTCTGTTTTCTTTTTGTTGTTCTTTGGAATGGTCAACAAAACATAGGGACATGATATATCTTGTGATTGCTATTTTATTATAGCAAAAGCACATAAATCCAAATTACCTAAAGGAAAGGATTCAGAGGATGAGGTCTTGAGAGAAGTTCTAGAATCTACTGCTGTCCTCAGGTATACACCACATTCTATGGAATTTTGCCAGTGAGGAAAACTCATTAAAAGTCATGATTGATTGAGTCATTGGCTTACATCACTCAACTCAAGGTGATATTGCTCTTCTCTCATTCCTGGAGGTGGGTTTATATCTCTTGTCTGAGGACACCAACCCTCTATCCATGTGTCTGATATCTTTGGCATCAATGTCTCTTATTCTGAGTTATTCTTTTGCCATATATTATCTGGAGCCCCACCATGAATCTGTTATTTTCATAAACTATCAAATATGTTTGAAGGGCTCTGCTATTAAAACTGAAATCCACCCACTTTCTAACACTCACCTATCCCAGTTTTTGAGGTTTGAGAATATGAACAGTTTCAGTAAAAAACTAGGAAGCAGGCTTCAAAAATGCTTCTATCACTGGAAAATTCCTATTTTGTTTACAAATTACTCCTTAAGACCTGACCTTCCTCTGTATGCCAGTTCATCTTGATATCTCCAATATTCACCCCAGGAGTGAGCATGTATTTTCTTGACAACAATTTTTTTGAAAATAAGATAATACAAAATCTTCTTACAGGAGATCATTCACTATGACAAAAATAAGTAAAGACATTGTATTAGGTTAACATAATTTAGAGAATTCAAGCATTAATTTGGAAAAGAGAAACTGAGACATCTCATTTTACATACGCTACCTTATATCTGCCTAGCCATTTACTGTAATTTCAAGCTAGAAAATATATTTTCTATGTATTTACTGATGTTTACAAGCCTGTAACTTGATGAAAGTAATATCAAATTGATTCAAATAGTTTATATTTGAAAGGGCTGGCCAGATTGCTTAGCAGACTAAAGCACCTGCTTAAGTAGATGCAGGGACCAGGATTTGATCCCTGGAATGCCATGCCAGCCCCACTGCTGGGGCTCACACTGAAACAGATTGATCCTGGGCCTGATGACATGTTCCCGTAATCCCAGTGCTTGGGAGGATGACAATAAGAGGATCACTATGAGTCCGATCAGTGCAGTGAGACCTTGAGACCCTGTACTAAATACATAAAAAAGTTTATATTTGATGTTTACATATATCAGAGGCTATTGGCTTAAAAGGATTAAATTTATAAATTCAATAAACTTGTCCATTGAGTAATATAATAGAATAAGAATTTCTTTCAGTGAATTGATAAGTCTCTAGTTAGAACTGATATAATCTAGACTTTTAAAATGATAAATAAAGGCCGGCCAAATAGCTCAGCAGATTAAAGCACCTGCAAGCAGGCTCAGGGGCTGGGCCTGCCCTGCTAGCCCTGTCCCCAGGGCGCACTGAGATGTCAATAAAACTGGGTGCGTGCCTGTAATCCCAGCTCTAAACAGGTGGATTACTATGAGTTCGATCTAGTAGTGAGACCCTGAACACCTTGTAGACACTTCTCTAAAATACAATAAATAAATACATTAATAAATAAAATAATAAATTATTTATTTTCTTAGAACGTAATAATAAGGAAACAATAGTACGATTTAAATTTTCATGCAACAATTTCAATTTTCTACCTAAACAGTAAAGATATTCACCAGAAACTATTATGTAATTGAAAATTATATGAAATATGAATAAACTGTTAAACATCACATTTAAATTTTAATTATATTATTGGAGCTTCGGTCAATAGGCTACTTAAATCATGTAGTGCACTAAATTATTTATAGAGAGAGGAACACTCAAAATTTCAAGCACAATAACTATAGAAACAATAAAATAATATAATTAGGAGCTTATATTTATTATATACATAAATATCAATTATTGGAAATGATTATGATTGAAACTATTAAAGTAATGATCATGAACATAAGTAACTTTGCATTTTAGAATAGAATATAACTTTATATCCGTAGAGTCAATTTTTATCATACTCCTGGGTAGTCAAGCACAAAAATAGGATAACAATAAGCAAACTTTTATTGAGGTGAACTATGCATTCTGAAGAGTGCCTTTATAGGACATAAAATTCAATGAATATTTAGAAACTGAACATCTGTCTATCTAGCTTCTAAATCCCCAAAAATTATGCCAGCTTCACTATAGCCCATCTAAAAGTTTTATTCAGTCATTATTACATACTGCAAACTATCCACCATCCTGACTTTCTGAAGACAGTTTTTATAGTGATATTATTACATACCTTTCTATTGAATGGAAAATTCTATTATTATTTGTCCCCAATAAAAGCTTTGTTTTGAATCATAAAATTGTTTGTAGGTTGGTGAGCTAAAGGTCATAATTCAGCATGTAGAAATCATTTGTTTAGCTATCACATCTGGATACTCATACATTTTCTCAATCTCTGTCTCTGTCTCTGACTCTGCTCTGTCTCTGTCACTGTCTCTCCCTCATTCACTCATAAACTCATAAACTTCTTCAGATGTGAAACCTGATTAGTTCTACGCCACACATGTTCTCATTTCCTTTTCCTGTGATTGGTTTAGATTGCCATGCTTTCTACTATTGGTCAATGTGATATACAGGAAATCCGCTGATATTCCCAGGGAAACATCCTTCTCATAAGCAATGCCACAAGAAAATTAGTTGGCACTCTTTTTCAGGTAACTTTTATACCAAGGTCTGACATTAGGAACTCAATCTATGAAAGAAGTCAGACACCCAGATGCATGCTGATGAGACCGCTGAAGAAAGGCCCTGGAGTCTTGGTCCCTCAAGTCTTCATTGAGCTGCTGAATTAACCATTCTAGCAGAGAAATATACTCTGAATTTCTGTTTAGTATTATGGTTCATCTTATATCTTTGGTTGAAATCTTTGAAGTACATTTTTCAAAACTGTAATATGTGATATTGAGAATTGTGGTTGTGAACATCAAACCACATTTTGAAGTATTATTATTTGAAAATAATAGAGTTTGATGCTCAAGACCAATATTAGTGAATACTGTTAGAATATTTAACTACTTAATTATTATCCATTTCCCCCTGATGTTCAGTAAATAGATTGGTTATGAATTACTGTGGAAAGGAAAAGAGGAGTTCCGTTGGGTAGTATTAAAAATTATGCAATTATCTGCTGTTTTACCATTAAAACCTTCATCATAAAATACTTTATGCCAAGCAATTTAATAGCTGTTCCCCAGCAGGAACTGAAAATCATCATCTGACCCTGCAGGAGCCAAAATGTGTTATGATATCAAACTTATGAACTCTTCTTTCAAAGTGACTTAGGTAAAATATTGAAGCTGTAATGAGTAATACTGCTAATAATTAGTATGCACATTTGTCTGCTTTGGGATGTTTGTTTAAATTTCTGGCACAGAACATTACAAATGTCACCATTTTCATGTACCCTTTCCTAGCTTTATGACTGAATTTGTAAAACTTTGTCATAACATGGTCTCTTTTATTGTATAAGACATTGAATATAATCATAGATTACTCATACAATTATATATACTAAGAACCTATATGTGTATTTTAAGGCTTTTGTCTATATTATTAAAATTGATAAAGATTTTATTAAATAACTACACTATTTTTATTAATGTTCTCAGAGATGAGGGGATCAATCCAAAAACAGATTGATAGTTGTCCTCAGTCTCTCAGATACTAGGTTGTGAAACCAGACGGTGAGAATGTAATTATATTGTCAAATTTTCGCAGGACAGATTTCATTCTCATCAGCATTTCCCTGAGGAATTGCCATCCACAGTATCCAAATGGTCTTCAGAGATTTACATTCCAGCCCACCCTGCGTGGGTCATGGCTTCCTCTCCTAGCATGTGGGTTACAGAATCTCTACACGTTCCCTTGAGGTGGCCTCAAGGGCTCACCAGTCTAGTCTGGAGCTTTGGCTACATATTTGCACAATGGAGATTTTACATACTTTCTTTTAGACTTCATAAGGGACTTAAAATAATTTACTTTATTCTTTATTTTGCTAAGTGAAAGAAGTCAAGCAGAGAAACACAAATACTACATGTTCTTCCTTCTTCTCTTTCATTTTTTCTTAGCTGCAAGCTTATTGGTTGTAGCCAAACATTAATACTTTTATTAATCTTCTCAGAGGTGAGTGGATCAATAACAAATCCTATTGGTAGTTGTCCTGAGTCTCTTAGATACTAAAATCTCCACTATGTAAAAATGTAGCTGAAGTTCCAGACCAGACAAGAGATCCCTCGTGATCCCCCACCCCAAGGGCACTGTACAGAGGAACAGACAAGGGTCAGGGAAGGATTAAAAGTTGAATAAGGGACACAATTGTACATGGTAAATTAAAGTTACATAAAATACAGTTAGATATTACAAATCCCAGTTTTTCTATAGCAGGGTAACCATTGATTAAAATGATCTGTGGTATATGTCAAAATGATTAACTTTTATGATCAACTTTAGTCTGTATGAAAAACTAAGGAATATATGATAAAAGGAAGTACAAATTACCCAACATATAAAATGATTGGTGTTTGAATAGAAAAAAAAACTTATACTCTGATGTGATTGTTAGGCAAAATACACATGATCTGAAGTTACTATAATGTACTCTAAAACCCTGTATAAATATTAGGTTATAAAAAATTGTTTAAAAAATATAAACACTTTATTAATTTAAAAGTGAAGTTATGTTTGCATATGCATTTGCTTGAGGTTTAAAAAATTACCACTAAAATTATCCAAAATATCAATAAAAGTATAATATGTGCAACAAGAATAAAGGGTAAGATATATGTGGATTAAAACACATTTTTCCAAGAGTATAGAGTGAACATAATTTTAAGACTCTAGAAATTTCACACTTTCAGTTTTAACAACCAGATGTAAGGTAGCATGAAATTATAATTTGAAATAGATGAGTAAACATGTCATACAAAACACCCAAATAACTGACATCTTAGAATATTTTTTCTGAAATAAAATTCAGTGTTTTAACTAGAACACAAAGCTGGTATGTTAATAGCAATATGGTCTCTTGGACTATTTATTTTTAAAGTGATTTATGATGCTTGTAACAAAATTAATGGAGCATTTCTTTATTCTATCTGGAAATACATTTCCCAATATGATTTTTGAATTCATTCAAATAGCAGATTCCTTCTACCATAGTTGTACAAAAGAAGAAAATGCATGAAGTTGAAATAAATAATTTACTGAAAACATGAAAGTGACCAAAATCATTACTTCAGTTAAAAAAAACAATTTTGCTGTTAATTTTATTATGTTACCTAGTTTATTCTATAGAATAAAGCTATATTTAGAAAGCCAAGTAGTTATTATAGTGATAATAGTATTATAATGATAAATACAATATTTAATTTAATGGCATTGCTTCTTCACGGTGCTCTTTTCTAAGAAGTTGTTCTTCCCTATGCATTTTGTAGGCCCACAAGGGGGAACATGTATTTCCAAGTAAAGTTTGCCACAATTGATAGTATTAAATCATTGCACTTCCCCACCAACTATTATATTATTTGAAAAAGAATAATAACAATATAGCTCTGATAATTCAATTGCCAGGAAAGTATGTATGCAACTCTCCTGATTTGATGCTACACAACCAACTATTTAGGAACTGTCCCACCAGAGTAGTACTGTGTATTGCTAGAGGAGCAGAATATATGTATATGTGCAGACTATGTGTGATAGGTCAAAGTATCAAAGGCAGGCTCATCCACAGGAGTGATGATGATCTGTGTACCAGAGTCAGAGTGTTCACCAGTGGCTCAAACCAAGAACATGGAAGCCAAAGAACAACAGGGATCATGGACACAGCACTGGTACAGGGCTGGCAGCCTGGAAGCTTCCTGTGTTAAACAACTGAGGAAAGCGCAATCTGATGTCCACAGACAATGCAGGGCAAAGCCACACCCACTCAGAGAGAATTGAGCTTTATAAACTGCAGGCAGCTTTCTTCCTTCTTCTCTTTAATTCTGTCTTAGCTGCAAGCTTGTTGGTTGGAGCCAAACACTTCAGGGCTGGTCTTTCTCCTTGATTTGCTGGCCCAGCTAGCAATAATCTTTAGACACACCCACAAGTGTGCTTTGCTAGTCTTCCAGGCATTTCTTAATCTGGTCAAACTAGTGATCAACATCAACTATGATACTGTGTTTTTTGTATACTTAATTAAGTCATACAATCAATTCATGAATAAACAGAGTCTCCAACATTTCGTTGATTTAAGAAATTATTTGATACAAATCAGCAGAAAGCTTGGGCTGGTGTCTCCAGCATAACTCAATTTACCATAAAACATGTGATTTAAATGTTAGCTTTTGGGCCAACCAGATAGTTCAGTGGATTAAAGCAGCTGCTTAGGCAGACGAAGAGACCTGAGTTCAATCCCCATCCCTCGAGGGTGGCATGGTGGCATTTGCCTGTAATCCCAGCACTTGGGAGGCTGAAAACAGGAGGATCTCTACAAGTCCTATCTGTGTAATGAGACCCTGTAGGTGCTTTACTAAATACATAAACCTCGGCTTTATAGTTCCTGCTTTTTAATTTTTTAGTGTATTTATAACATTAATTACTACTAAATGAAATTATTAATATCAAATACAGGAACAATACCGAGCATATACTTTTATCTTTATTGTTAGGCCTTATTATTACAAAGGAGCCCAGAGGCTTGTTGAGAGTTCACAGATTTTGATATAAATCATGGGTCTTCTCTCTATAATTGACAAAACTGAGACCTCTAAACTGTTAAAACACTTTCAAATGCTTCCTATGGCAGTTAACTGTCAGTCACTTTTTGTTGTTAAGTGTATCTTATTGTGTTATTATTATTACAAATATTAGTTTAAAATGTACTGATTTAAAGATTTTAGAAACTTATTTGGTTATATTCTGGGTCATTTACCAGTTAGGCTTCTTTTTAATAACATTCAAAAGAGAACTTTCTGGAAGTCTGAGAGCAATAATATAAAATCTATCAGGCAGCAAGTTGCTAAAATTTGAAACCCACTGTGCCGTGAATGATAATAGAGGTAACACAGAAGAAACTAGAAACCTGAGGAGTCTAAACCAGAGAAGTGAATAAATAAGATAACTTAGAGTAGGTTATAATAACACCTCATATATAAATTCAAATCACAGAAAAACTATTTTAACATGGTTTCAGTCTTGATTTACTGCTTCATTCATAATCATTTCTATTAACTCTGCTGTACAAAGGTTCAAAAGCAAATTTTCAGAGTTACTGTCCTGAGTAATATCAATACCTGTAAACAATATTTGTTATGTTGGCTCTGTGGGTATTAGTCACACGCCAATTTTATAACCACCATTTCTGAAATGTTTCCCTTCCCTGTATATATAAGTTGGTAATCATTCTCTTTGCATCAGCAGAAAGCCTTTTCAATATGACATAACATTTTCAAGTTTTGTGCACCTATTATAAAAGAATTTATGGATGAAAATGGGTTTACAATGTGTATTTTATCAATTTTGGTTCTTTTGCTCTTGTAATCTTGCTTAATACAACAAGACTATGCGCTATACCCCAAAAGCTAAGCCATTGTTATATGTTAGTATGATTCCTTCTACCTTGAATACGACGATTGTGTTAGTCATTTTCTCACATTGCTCAGACAAAATGCACGAAGTCCAACATTAACAAAAGAAGGCTTCTTTAGCTCGGTTTGTGCAGGGTTCAGTCCACAATCAGCTTGCTCCAGGGCTGGATGAATTTGCAGAAGAAAAAAGTTTACGGCAGGAAGAAGACAGCAAAATCACCAACCAACCTGAACAATGTCTTCCTGCACCTTTTATACTCTCTCTAGACTGCTGGGATTGGGGTGATGCTACACCAGTGAACTGAACACACACTCCTAATCCCAGCATCACACACTCTAGCTTCTACCTCTGTAAAAACTCTATGGCCTTCTGAGGCTTTGGGGAGGACATTAGATACAAACCATAATAATGAATAGTGAAGCATTTTTATGTACATAACTAGCAGGCAACTTATAAAACATATATAACTTTATACTACTAGAATGGGCAAAAGATAAGTACAATGTTGAAATCCAAAGAAATTCTAGAGGAATTATCAACATGCACATAAGTCTGCAAATATAATGACTACATTTTTTCTTTCTAATTAGTATAATTTTTGTCAAATCAACCTGTGCCCAGAAATAAATTTTACCTTTAGTTATTCCTATATGACTTTATTGTTTCTCTTTTTATGTTGATACATTTTAATTAATTAGAATTGTCAGATAAATAAGTCAATTTCATTTGAAATTCAGATGAACTTCAAGTACTGTATTACTAGACACCTACACATTTAAGTTTCAGTCTTTATTTGAAATTCAAACTTTACTAAAGACCCCTATATTTTATTTACTAGTCTATCAACACTAGCAATTACAATAAGCAGAACATTACAGTGTTAAAATAGTAAAAGTTTATCTTTTCAGATATTTATCATTTTAAGTGCTGACTTATTTTCAGATTTTTTTTAATTTTAGAAATATGTAATTAAACTCTTTGTTAGATAAATTAGTTCTCTCGAAGTATTATTGTCCTCCTAACCCATGCCTAACATCTAAGTATTCTATTTTTTATTTTATTAGTATATGTTTGAAATACATAATGATTGCATTGACTATAGAGAATTGGTACATGGATATAACACATTTCAATTTTGTTTTTCTCCTTCCTGCCACCCTCATTTCCTTTCCCAGTATCAGATTCATTTATTTATTTTATAAGGCAATATAAGGCTACTAATGACACATAAAGTTTAACAATCAGACTAATATGCCAAGGAACACATAAAGCATGTGAGGCAATTATAGTAAGTCAATTATATTACATAAATTTCAGAATTACATTTAAAGTTTTATTTACATAAATATGAAAAAGAGTAAAATTTCAACCATCAGATGAAGATAATGCAGCGACAACAGGTAAACCTTTTATCAAATGCTAGTTTTATAAATTTGAGCATGTAATGATAATCACTGTATTTTAATAATCTTATTTCCCAGTTTACTAACTGTAGTTATTTTAATTTTCACTCATCCAACATGATCTCACTGTTTCTCTAGTAGTCACTCTCTTCTTGGTACATTCTACTTTGTCAATGATTCTGTTTGCATCCAACAAGTTGCAAATTTATGAGTTTAACTCAGTCCATATTCTGAAAATTGTACCGCAGTAAGGGCTACTAGATGCGGTATATTAGGTGCTAGAATTGATTCTTTTGAAAACTAGCTAAAAGCCTTAACTCCTCTAAGTATGTATTTCCTCTAAACCTATTTGTTTTCATGTTTCATGAGTTTTCATGTTTCATCAGTTGCTTTGGGTTTTTTAAAAAATGCTTCAGTTTGAAATGAACTCTGAAAGACCAGTTAAAGTTGATTCATTTTATTGAGTCAAATTTCTTTCTTTCTTTTTTAAAAAATGTACTTAGTACAAGGTCTACAGGGTCCCACTACACAGATTGGACTCATAGTGATCCTCTTGTTTTCAGCCTCCCAAGCACTGGGATTACAGGGGCACCCTCCACCACACCCAGTCTCAATCACCATCTCAGTGTGCCCTGGAGGCAGGGCTGGCACCGCACACTGGGGATAGAACCCCTGCCACTGTGCTTTGCCTAAGCAGGTGCTTTAGACTGCTGAGCTATTTGGTCCACACAAGTCAAATTTATTTATTTTACTTCTTACTTTTCTCTCCTTCTCCCACTTAATAAATCAGTTTTTTTAAAGTGAAATCCTGTAGAAAGAGCTTTGGTAGGGAGCATGGTTATTTTAAAAAATATCCATATCTTGTCTCCAAAGTTTGTGATTGATAAATCAGAACCCTTACCCTCACTCCCCAGCTCCCTTCCATTTGGCCTTGAGCCAAGGCCAAACTGCAGAAACAATTCTGCCCAACTTTTTATCTTGGACCTGAGCCAGGGCAAAACTGCAGAAACTCTCCTTTGTTAATGTCAAAGTCCCCCATAATTCAGATAACTGTGCTAAGGTTAGCTCTCCCTTGTTTGTTCCAGCCCACATACACCCTCTCTAAAAAATCCTAAAAAATCCCCTGTCCACTTTTGTTGGGGGCTGTCTCCTCCACTAGACAGCCAGCATCAGAAGGCCTGGTCTGGTCACTTGCATGAGTTCATACCCAACACTTGGTGCCAGAAACCTGGGAGGGACACCAAGGCCTCAGCTGGTCCCTCCCAACCAGGGTCTTGACCTCATCAACCCTCAACCCTTCTGAGCAGACTGGTAGCCTCTGACCTCCCTTGCTAATCTAAACACCCATGACACCTAAAACTGAGTATCCCCTCATTGCTCCAACAACCTATCTTAAAATACAAACCTCTCCTGTTGTTCAACTTGGTCATGGGAGTAGAAGAGGAAGAGGGCCATTTCTCTCTTGGGACTCTCTTCACTTTGCAGCTCCCTCCCTAACTTGAGCTGGATGAGATCACTTTCCGTACTTTCATTTCACTCCCTTCTCTAGGTGTCTTGAACATAAATGCTGTTCTGGACAGAGACACTTGCTTGGAAGGATTTAGTCTCTCATTGCTGTTGGGCTTCACCTTGAATGATATTTGTTGTTACACTCCTGTCTATCACTCTCATCTGTATTCTTTCCACTATGGGTAACATCCATCCGACCCTTCTGCCCACATCTCTTTTCTCTCTTGTCTCTAATCAAACCCCTCAGGCTGTCTGAGCTCAAATTCATAAACCTCACTTTTCTCTGTCAGACTGCTTGGCTACAATATAAATTGGACAACGGGACTATCTGACCCTGCTGAGGGAACCATAGGTTATGACACTCTTGTTGATTTAGATAACTTTTGTCACTTCATTGTGAAATGGTCCAACGTCCCCTATGTTCACGCTTTCTTTTCTCTCCCCAATCATCCTGAACACTGCTTGTCATATAGTCTGCAACAGATTATGCTAAAAAAGGCCCCCACCAATCTCATCTGACTCTTCCACATTGATTCCTTCATTCCCAGACGCCCCTACACCCTGCCCTGCAGAACCACAGCCACTGGAGCCAACACTCTCCACAGCTGCCGTCTACCCGGCCACCACCGGAGCTATGGCAGTCTGTGCTGCTGCAGCTGCCCCTCCTATGACAGATGCTACTTCACTTTCTTGTGATGAGTTAAATTAAACTAATGTGAAAAAATTACTCTGCTCAACTTTCTGTGACCCTGCTTCCTTGGACGACTGCAAAGAGGCTTGGTGTACCATCGATAAATCATCAAGAGACTGAGAGTACCTGGAATAGACTTACAAAATAAATCAAAGTAAAGGTCAAAATGTTTCTAACTACAAAATAACTAAAGTGTTGCTAACTAACTGGAAAGCATCATTGTGGAAGTCAAAACCACAACAACACAGATGTACATTACATGGAAAATGAACAACATTTCCAAAAAGAATGTGTGTTGAGTAACGGTCACACTCTCCCTACAGGTGCTGTTCTGTATTAGATGACCAAGTTGTTTGCCAAAGTGATGTGGTTTTTTTGCTTTAAAAGCTCCTTAGTCCCTGGGTTAGAGGTCAATTGGTCTTCTCCTGTGAGAACTGACTGATGGCCCTGAATTCAGTAAATAAAGGCTCTTAAATAAATTCAAATTTGGCCTGTCTGATTCCTGTACTGAGCAACCCTTAACATGTATGACCTCTCAATGTTCAGGGGCTGGGGTGATACCTCACTCTCTCTCTCTCTTTGCTCCCTCTGTCCCACCTTTCTCTCATCTGCCAGTGCCGATAGGTCCTGCGCTCCTCCATTCCTTGCTCAACTTGCAACCACAGTCTCTTTTTCCTCCAGGTTTCTCACTTTGGGACAAAGTGAGATCCAGGAACAACTGATGCACATTTTCTCCCCATAGTGTGAGCTCCTCTGTCTGCTATGGAGATAAAGGCAGAATAACAGCCCACCAAGCAAACACTGCCCTTTCCAGTCAAGCCTGCTGCTCACCTCCCTCCCCCTCTCACCTCTCCCTACCCATCAGCCACCTGGGCAGGTGGTGTCTTGTTACAGCCACAAAAAAGAGTTTTTGAATCTCAGCTTCCTGCCCCTCTCTTAGAACACCCTTGTTGCCAGCCTGCAAGTCCAGGACTTGTGGGTTGTCAGTGCGCCCCTATTGTGATGTGCCTAGTCCTTGTACTCTGCTCAGTATTCTTGCTCCTACTCAAACTTGGTAACTACAAATAAGAGGTTTTTATGTTTTTCACGTTCTTCTTATAACAGACCTTTGTTAAGTGACCTACAAAAGTTCTGACTAGTCTCTCATAATTACAAACTAAAAAGGGTCATCATAATTTAACCTGGCCAGGATTATATTTGAGTACACTCTGATTTTATAAAGATGTCCGTTTGTGTCCTGTGTCTGAGTGTTTACAAGTCATTCCACCAACAGTTCCTTTTCTCATTTGAGATTTAAAATAAACATGCTTCTCCAGATTTATCAGCTGATTAAGTGATATCACTTAAAATAAACATGCTTCTCCAGAAAAATGCTTCTTCTTCAAAAAATAAAAATAAGGTTTTCTAACAAACATTTATATGTGATATATCCTATGCAGTGTCATTACATTTGGAGATGCCTAAACAAAAATGTGGATTTCATCTTCTGTTATGACTGTTATATGACACTACTATGTATGGCTGTTGATGTTGAATGTTCTCCTTAGAATTATAGCTATTATCTGTTAACATTCTGCAGGAATTTAACTGCTAAAATGTCCATGTTTGGTAAGAAATAACAGTTCTCTGTTCACATTTTATATTTCAAGGTGCTTGATACTCAGATAAAATTCTAATAATCAAATATATTGCTCCAAAGTATACTAATGTAGACCCAGCTTCTCCTGAAAAAAAAAAAAACAATTGTTTTTAATTCCTATTTTATATCTTGATCTGCTCCTGACATTCACACCAAGCTCAAAAGACAGATTTCGGAGCATCAAACACCATAGGGAAACTTACTTAACTTAATTTTCCACATCTTCAATAATAAAGACCAAAATTAACTATGCACAAGTGCCAACTTTGGCTATGACACTTGGGATTCCCATCAAAGTAGGAACCTTTACAAGGTAATGCTGAGCCTAAACGATGCTGCCACCCAAGATCTTCCTGGATGGTTTCAAGTGCTGCAAAGGACACTAGGCATGACCCTGCCCCAACCTGAAGCCACCACTGGGACCTGGTTCCATCTACAAGCTCAAGGGTCACTGGAAATGTGATTGCCTTGTTCCTGAGAGAGCAGGTAAGTCATCAAATCCCATGTCCTCATAAGAAAACTTGTTAAAGCCAGATCCATCAATATTTGACCTGCTTGGTCTTGCCACTGAAGAGAAACAACAGAATTTGGGGTTCAAGGCCTACATCAAGGTATCTTTGTCAGAGTCCTGAGTCTGACATCTCAGGTAAAAAAGCCCTTTTCTTGCTGACATGGACACCAGGTATAATGTTATTCTTGAATTCTAAAGTTGCAATATTAGATCTACAGTCTCCATAGTGGATGTTGATGAGTGACCTTCATGATGCCTTCAGAGAAGCACTGCTGACTCCAGACACTGTTCTTCACACACAATTTCCTTGTAAACCCAACTTGTTCATACCTCTCATGGAGAGAGATCTCTTCCAAAACCTCCATATCTCTCACCTCTCTCCACACAGTGCTCTTCTTATAAACCTAACCTATATGCACAGCCAGCTCCTCCTTACCCCTTCCCTTGTTGACCACATACTTTGAGATACTTCCAGTCCCACTTGTACTACTCATGCTATTAATATATTAATGTACCTCAGAGATACTAAAGCCTTTCTCTGTATTCCCTGACACCCAGTAGCTCCCAAACATCATAGGGGTCTCAAGTTCATCATTCATAGCCTCCTCACTCTTCTTATCCTAACTGAGACACATGGCACTAGCTTCTACTTGGGTGTGAACTGTCATCCTGTCAACCCTCCTAGCCTCCCAGAACTCTCCTAACCCCGACCACCAACCTCATCAAGAGTTGGTTATAAATGTCCATTCTAAGGCCTGCCATACGAGCCATACTCAACAACACACACAGCTGCCCCCTTCTCAAAAACCATTAGCCATTGATATCTCTCTTTTACAATTCCCCTCTTTCCACAACCTTACATGCTCCTATGGAAACTCTACTGGCTTCCCTTGCAACAAAATCACTTCATTCAACAAAGCTCCAAATGAACAACACAAAACAGGCACACAGATGTTTCTGTATGGCACCTCAATCTTTCCTTCCCTTCCTTGTGCTTCCAATACAGTCCAGTGACTATGATCCAAATTTTAACATATACACAGACTCAGAGTTTCAAGATGTCTTTTTTCTTAAGAATATACCGATAGCCCATAGGGTAAAATGGGCTGCCCATGTAGGCATCCTGGTGGGCACAGCTCTCCTGGGGACAACCCTGGGGCTGCAGTACTTGAGACCTTCCTATCAGTTAACCAACAAATTGGCCAAAGATGAAGAACATGTAGCTGACACTTTCTCTGCAATACACAGCCAACTACAACAGCTCTTCTGCATGGTCCCACAAAAGAGAGGAGCCTTAGATCTCATAACATTGGATAAAGGAGGAACATGCCTCTTCCTGGAAAAGAATGTTGTTACTTTGTAAATCAATCCTGCATTATCAGCCAAAGAACTCAAGGAGAGAGCACAAGATTAACAAAGATTAGGCTCCTTAAGGGTGGAGTGCACAAGGTATGTGGAACTCCATTTTCCTTTGGCTCACTCCCCTTTGAGGACCCCTCCCAAGACTTGCTATTATGCTCATGGTAGCCCCCTGCTTCATTTCCCTCATCTGTAATACTGTCACCAGATTAATGACCCAAAATTTGAACAAATGCTCCTCTCAGACTACTCTTGCCAGGCTCTAGCCCAGTGGGACCCAACAGAGGACTGCTCCACACCCTTCTCTGACTCCCCCTTATGCCCAGACTTGGACCCCTCACTGTCCCTGGGCAGCACGAAAACCAGATGACTTTGCTGCCCTTTTTCATATCAAACAAGAGTCCAAAATGGTAAGTCAGGACCCTCACCCTCCCTCCAAAGCTCATTTCCTTTTGGTCCTGAGCTGGGGCTAAAACTGCAAAACAACTCCACCTGCTTTGACCTGGGAAAAATCACAGAAACTTTCCTTTTGTTAACCTGGAAAGTCCCCCACAGAACAGGAAGCCCTGCCAAAATTAGTTTCCCTTGGCTATTACAGCTTGCAAATACCCTCCCCTAAAAGCCCAAATAAAATCCTCTATCCCCTTTTGTATGGGGCTGTCTCAGTCTGCTAGACAACCGGCCCACTTGCTCCTACCTCCAATTAATCTTCTCGTGTCAGAACGCCTGGTCTGGTCAATTGCATGGGTTCCTACCTAACAATGATTATGTCACTATACATGGTGAATGGACTTTGTAGATGAAATTAAATGAGACACTTTGAGATACACAGAGTATGCTGGATGCTTTAGTAATTACAAGTACACACATAAGGTTATTTCTTAAATTTAAAGAACCTTTATTGGTTGGCTGAGAAGGGTGTTTGTATGAAAGAAAAGCCAGTGTATGATGCTTGTGTTGGTTTTGGAAATAGACTTAGTGGGCTATAAAGGGAAATGCATATCCAGGTGAAAAAGGAAATGGCAAGGACAAAATTCTCTTCTAAATCCTATAAGAGAGACACCATGACTTTAGCTTCATGGCACCACAGTAGACTTTTAACTGGAAGGCCATGAATGAACTTGTGTCTTTTAAGTCACTGAATTAATGTCACTTTTGAAATGTACTCATCAGGTATTGGAAACTAATTCAATTGCCTTTTCTGATCAATCCATGATGGATAGTCATTCATATCTGCTCTTAAAGGTTGTTTATTTGAACATTACTTATTTGATTTTCATGAGCCTGAAAATAAAGTAACTAGTTTTGATGATAAGATAACTGGCTTTATTTTAGTAAAATGTGTAAATATATTTTTAAGATAATAACCAATTTATCAGCTTTCCAATGGTTGTTGGATTTTGAAAAGGCATTGTGCTTGAAATGGAAGGGCCTAAATAATCAGTGGCAAAGTACAATAGCTTTAATTTAAAAATAAAATAATATTATGAAATTAAAACATGCCATCTGATAGTTTTCTTTGGAATTTATTTTATTTTTAAGCAGTGTGTACAAAAAAACAAAGATAAATATATAAAGTAGGCATTTATTCTTCTGATAAAGATCAGTGTGTTCTTAGATTTTTGTACCAGTTCCATTTGTATTTGTTTCCTGGAGATGGTGCAGATTACCATTTTTAATATCACATACGTTGTCTGAGACAATATTTGGCTTACTTCCTAGGTTCAGGAGAATGACCAAATTAAAGTGCTTCATCTTAAATGACACAAAATGTTTTACCATTCATAAAGTATATACTATGTGCTATTGAGGAGACTTAAATATAGTTTGTAACAGTACCACAAGCATTTCAAAATATTCAGACACTGCACAACAAGATTCCATTTCTGTATCTTTCACAAACTAAAAAAACAGTGAAACAATTCCATGATTTTTGTCATTTCACAGGAAAAATTTAGTTGAGGGGAAGCCACATCTTCTGAGTACGGAGAAAACCATGACAATCCATAAAGATCTAACAGGAGAAAATAAATTCTAAATTAATAAAGACTAGGAATCTGCCTATGTCATTGGTCAAAAGGATTTTTTTTTTCCAATTCTAACATCAAACCAAGTTTATATTTCTTTCCTACCATAACATCCAATTAAAGGGATCTGTAAAATTCTGGAATAAATATATATGAAAATGAAAAGTTTTGCCACTTAAAAATTTATTTCTACAATCTATGCAATATTGTCAAAGAATGATTTCAGTGAATTTTTTTCAAATTTCTGCTGTATAAATGTAAATATCTAATGAGCACTTTAGTTTCCTTTTACTGTTTTAACAGATTATCACATATTTAGTGGTTTGAAATAACAAAAAACTCATTGTTTGCAGTTCTGAAGGTGGATGGTCAAAAATAGGTCTTTGTGGGATTCCTGAATCAAAAGTCCCCAGGTCTCTGTTCCACCACGGTGTCTCTCAAGCAGAGTCCGCTCCTCTTTTAGACTACTAGAGGCACCCTATCTTCCTTGGCTGTGGTCCTCTCCACCATCTTCCCAGTGCATCATTTCAATCACTGATCCTATCTTCATATTTTTCAGACTCCAGCTTTCTGCTTTTCTTAGATAAAGTAAGGACTGTGATGTGTGAAACAGTGTATACAGAGCTGGTGACATCACTCCTAAAAGAATTTCTCAACAGTCCAGAACTACAGAAAAGTTAAGGATTTTATATAAGAGAGTTATGGGTGAGTTGCAAGACAGGTTCATGCTGTCAGAGTGAGCGGTTGAGGTTTTCACAAGGGTGAGAAAGGGTCTCACTTAGTAAATAAAGACAGATGTCTTAACTAAAGAAAGATATATTTGAATAATGAATAATTCTTAAATGTACTCTATCTATTTGCAGCTTATAAATCATTACTTACCTCATAGAAAGGAGTCCAAGAGCAGACTTAAGTTTTAGGCATAGTTTTGATATTTTAATATATTCTTTCTTCAATAACTTGACTATCAAAGAACTAGACTGAAAGAATTATGGAAGGGGCCTGCCCCTTAGCTCAGTTCTTTAGGTGGCTGCTTCAACAAAGCAGTCAGGCTCAGGTTGCTGTGGTTGGATCCCCACAACTCAAGCCAGCCAAACCTGCCCTGCAGGCATTGCGAGCAAAAAAAAAATATGGGGAAAATTTTTTAGTCTTTTTCTCATTTTACCCAATGATGAGAAAGCAATCTTTAGTTTGAATATATTCAAATGTTGGCTTCTCTGGCATTCCACTTCAGAAATTGTTTTATTCTTTATGCCAAAATTCTTTCTCACCCAGTTTAATATAAGATCTCCTTTGAATATCAAAAAGATAATTTAATCTGATTATCAAAAGACAACTTACTCTGATTATAAACAAATACAAAAAAAAGAAACTCACCCAAATGCTACAAGTACCAGTGCAAAATACATAAATAAATTTTAGATGATAATAAATGAACTTAGCTCAGTGCACTTGCTTGTTATACTTTTAGTAGTTTTGCAGCAATTTTCAATAGATTTACTAAATGTTCAGGGGGAGAATAGTGGTATTTATTAACATTTTTATGAACAGTTTGCTACTCCCTGTGTTTACACAAGGTACTTTATATGCTCTGTCTACAAAGGCTGATCATGTAAGAATACAAAAATTATCATTTGATGGCAATTAAATTTACTTTTACAAAGTCAAACCATTATTGAACAACATGAAATTAAAAATTCACGTTTAAAAATTAATACTTAAAAACTGATACAATAACTGAAGGAAAAGATATGTTTTAGGCACAAACATTTTTGCTGTAGATACATTATAGACTTGTCCTTCTCTTACAAAAAAACGCTAAGTAAAGTGATATGAAGATGTTTTCTTAATGCTGACATCTAAAATAGGACCTTTTGTTCCTGCAAGTGTGGGTTTTTAAAAGAATAATACCTTTGCTGTCAAATATCAGCCACTTGACGGTACTGAGGCCACAGTAAAAATAATAGGAAAACAATGTGTTGAGGTTAGCTTTTTGCACTGGTCCCTTCGAGTAAAGAAAGTTAACTGCTGAGCACAGCAGTGCTCAGGAATCATGCAGAGAGCAGCTGCCTTCTTTGGGAAAACATGTGTTTAAAAATACCTTCTGCTCCAGGTAATTTTACTTTCACAGTCCAATAGGTTTCAGCTGCTCTCAAGGACAAAACTTAGGAAATCAAGATGTTTCGATAGATACTGCTTCCAACAGTTTGGTGGCCAATATAAGTGTTGAGCAGTGGCTACATGAAGTTAGTGAATCAATAATTTGATTGCCCATTCTATTCCATAAAATAAAAATTCAGACACTTTTCTGTATCCAAGATGAAAGTTTTATTGAATTGACCAGTAATTTATATATTTGGTTGTTTATAATTTATGATTAAAGGACTAAATGCTGTTTAAGAATATAACATTATTAGAAGAATCATATGGAAACAGTTAAAGAGATGCATCTCTCTTTTTATGTCCCTATATTCTGAATTTTGCTTTTTTTTTTTTGTATTTGGTACAGGGTCTACAGGGTTTCACTACACAGATCAGATGCATAGTAATCCTGTTCTCAGCCTCCCAAGCACTGGGATTACAGGCATGCACCACCACACCCAGCCTCAATCCATGTCTCACCATGCCCTGGGGGCAGGGCAGGTGCAGCATGCTGGGGATCGAACCCTGATCCCTGTGCCTGCCTAAGCAGGTGCTTTAATCTGCTGAGCTATCTGGCCATCCCTGAATTTTGAATGAACATCAAATTAACATCTTTTGTTTGGAAATGTTTATTTTATCAACATGGATTTAAAGACAAGTCTTCTAATGTTATATTCTTAAACAACATTTAGTCCTTTAATCATAAAAAATCAAATCTATGTTAATTTAACTCAAGATTTTAAATCCAAGTTTAAATTCATACCTTTATCTATAGAATTTCTTCTAGATCACTTGCTATGTTCTTTAATTTTAATGATGTAAAACTGACTTAACTGCATGTCTCAGTTATAAAAACTTAATGTTGGAAAATGAATTCTTCATTTACAAAGTCAGAAGTTCATTTTAATTTTTCATCATAAGTATTAATTTAATTTATTCTTCAGATTAATTTAATCTTTCCCCATCATAATAACAAAGACGTTAGACTCATCATTAAATAACTGTAAAAGTTAAATGTTAACCTCCTTATACATGTAAAGAAGTCTCATTTATCCTGTAGCCATGATCTTCTCTATTGCAATACTTTGAAATGCCTTCATTCTTTTCAAAAGCCTAGGAAAAGTGGAGAGTTTGAACTGAAAGAGTTAGAGGAGAAAGACGCTGTCTCTCTCTTTTAGGATAACTAAATTCAAGAAATTTATTAAATAGCATGTCTGCTATAGTAAACAGCAGTATGTTATATGGTTTTTCAATTAAATTATAATTATTGATACAGTTTAGATAGCCATTGTTGGGGCTGGGGAGATGGATCAGTAGAATAAGTGCTTCCCTGGCAAGCACAATGGCCTGAGTTCAATCCCCAGTTTCGCCAAAAAGAGAAAATAAATAAATAAATAAATACCCATTGTATTCACAGTTATACAAAATTTATACCTGCACATGATCTATCTTGATTCTAATTTTTTTTTTTACCTAATCCTCTCTCCCCCCTTAAGCTTCTCTTCCCCTTATTGGCAAAAGCTTTGTTTTTATATTTCCTTCATTTTTTCTTTTCTTTTCTTCCACTGTCCTTTCCTCCTGCCTCGTTTTCCTTCTCATTTGACCATTTTTCCCCATTTTTTGTAGCTGCTATACCTTATTGTCCTTATTTACACTTTCAGTTTTCACACCAAAGAAACAGTGTAGTATTTACACATGTTTAAATGTCTGACTTATTAAGGATATCACCTCAAGATGCATTCTTTTACCTAGAACTACCTCAAGTTTATCCTTTTTATTTTCTCTAGAGAATAATATATATTTTAAAAAAATTAGAAACAATACAGAATTTTGTTTCTAATCCAAACAAAAGAATAAGAAATCTACAATGGTTGCTGTACTGCATAATGCTGTCTTCAAATTAGTTATTGAAATTAAGAGATATGATGTGGAAAATAGGATAAAAATAAGTTTCAAGATATTACACATGACAAGCAAGAAATTTAAACATCAACAACTCCCCTCTGTAGACTAGCAGAAATAAAGAGTACAATTATCCAAGCCATCCTGCATACATACATACATATGCCTCTTTACTCCCTCCCTCCCTATGCTGTTCTTTTCCTCATCCAAGTTTTTCCTTCACTTTGAACAGATTCTTATTTGTGACTTACTACTACTCTGTTTTATAAAGAAAAAAAATCCTCTTCGTCCCTTTATTTGTTAATAGGCATTTGGGTTATTTCTAAGATTTTACCTATTACAAACTGCTGCTATAAACATGGGTGCACATAATATTGCTGTGTTATGATGCTTTGAATTCATTTTGGAAGATACAAAGAAAGGGAATAGCTGGGGAAATGGGACCTCTCATTTTAGTTTTTTGAGGAGTCTTCAGGCTGACTTCTACAGTAATTGTGCCAGTCTCTGATCCCACCAACAGTGGAGAAAGGTTTTGTTTTTTTTTTCCCAGAGCCCCTCTAGCATTTCTTATTGATTGATTTCTTAATAATAGTCACTCTTTCTGGGGTGAGACGGAATTTCAGCTTTGTTTGCATTTGTATCTCTGGAAGGACCAATGATGTTGAGCATTTTCTCATTCATTTATTTGTCATTTGTACTTCTCCATCTGAGAAGTGTGTATTCATGTTAGATGCTCATTTTTGGATTTGGTCTGTAATTTTGGTTTACATATTCTAGATAGTTGTACATTGTCTAAGAAATAGCTGGCAAAGTTTTTCCCACTCTGTGGGTTCTATCATCACTCTGGTTGTGATTCCTTTTGCTGTGAAAAAGATTTTTTTTTCTTTTTTGCAGAACCAGGGGTTGAACTCAGGCCCTTGCGCTTGCCAGGCAAGCATTTATTCTACTGAGCTATCGCCCTGGCTCTTCGTGAAAAAGAGTTTTTTAAAAATTTTTTTAAATTTTTTTTTAGGAGAGTAACAATGGTTAGTACATTGTATATTGTTACTGCCAAAGCAGTTTCTCATATTACAAGATATAGGCAAGAACTAATAAACAAACAACATAGGTACAAACCTCTGGTTTTTTTGTAAAGTCAACAGAAAATGGAAATATACTTTTTAAAGTTTCTAATACTAGGAGAAGATATCATACAATGTCTTTTAAATAAATTGTTAGTCAAAGATACAGTATAAATCTTAGAACAAAAATTAAGATTAAGCAATATTCAGAAAATTAAATGATTCCAAACAATTGAACTCAGAAAAAGTTTTCATGATAGCAAAGAAGTACTAGAGTAAAACATAAGATAAATACTGGAATGGCAAGTAAATGACCAGCACTTCTAACAGTCTGAGGATAGGATATCGCACAAAGTTCTAGTGTGTTGTGGACATGCATAATGACCGTGACAGTTACTGGTGGCTAGACATCACTTGTGGAACTGAGCTACAGCTATTTCTTTGAAATCCACCCTGCAGACTCAGGTGGAATCATGACTCATAGGGTGGAAAAGAAGTCCATTTGTAGAGTGTGCTGATGAAAATATTCTGCTGCTTAACACAAAGGAATAACTAAAAGACTACTATTGTATACCTCTTATTCTCTTCTGTTTGTCCTATTTGATGGGTTCTTTCCATTCTCACTCATGGGGCTGTAATCAATTTGCTCTCTCTCTAGAACCTCATTTAGTAGTCTGTATAGGCTTGGCTTTGTCATCATGAAATTCTTTAGTTGTTCTTTGTCATGAAAATATTTCACTTCTCCATTATATTTGAAAGATAGTTTTCCAGGATATATCAGTCTGGGTTGGAATTTGTTTTTTTTTCCAAGACTTGAAGTACTTTGCTCCATCCTCTTCTTGACTTGATGGTTTGTGAAGAAAAGTCTGCCGTTATTCTGATGGGTTTTCCTTTAAATGTGATCTGTTTATTTTCTTTAGCGGCTTTTAGTATACTGTTCCTATGCTGAATTTCTGGAATCTTGATTATTATGTGTCTGGGTGTGGTTTTCATCGGATTGATACTATTTGGAGTTCTATATGCTTCGGTTACAGGAATGTCAGATTGTTGTCCCATATTTGGGAAGTTTTCTGCTATTACTTCTGCCCATATTCTTTTTGTATCATTTGCATTGACTCCTTCCTTCTCATTGATGCCTATTAGTCTCACATTGTTCATCTTTACATCCTCTTGCAGGTATTGAATTATTTTTTCCTGCATCTTAGTTGTTTTTAAGAGATCTTTTCTTACTTTTTCACTAGCTGCAATGGTGTCTTTCAGGTCAGAAAGTCTATTTTCACTTTCGTGCAAACAGTTTTGCCAGCTTGTGATTGAGGTTTTAATTTCCAGTATATCACTTTGAACCTGTTTCATAGATTCTATTTCTTTCCTAAATTGTTTATTCAGGGGTTCTATAATTTTTATATTCTCCTCTATTTTTTATCAGTGTATTCTTTAGAAGCACTTAGTACTTCTTTGATTATAGTTACCACTACATTTTTTAGTTCCGAAATTATTTCTGATCTGATTTCCTCTATACCTTTCTGCAGTTGATTCTTTACTGTCAACGCTATTATTTCAGAGATATCTGGTGTGTGATTTCCAGTTTCCTCAGTGCTAGTGTCTTGTGCATTTGTACTGGGTGGACTCGGGGCCTGAGACTGTATTTTATTCCTTCTCTTTGTCATTTTGTATACCACTGTTTCTGACCTTTGGTGTAGAGCTTAGATAGAGTTTTATTACCTTAGCACCAGGTCTGGATCTACGAAGTTCAGATTCTTCCAGGTGGGTGTTGTTTGGATCTGGCTGCTGTGCTCCATTTCTTTCAGCTGCAGCCATTAGAGTTGAATCCTTTGTGTCTCTCTGGGAAGATGTTCTGCTCCTGAATCAGCTGGGTGGGTCTTGCCTCTAGCCTCTTTGCAGGGAGTTCTGCTGAAGGTTTCCCTGCTGGGCCTGCAGCCTGGGTCGAATGAGGATCCACGGGCCCGGGTCGTCTCACTCACTGGCCGGACCTGTGCTCTGGGTCTGTTCAGGATCCCGCAGGCCCAGTCTTCTCACTCACTCGCCAGGCCTGCTCTCTGGGTCTATTCAAAGATTTTTAATAAAAGGAAATCACAGTTGTTTTTTCTTTCCAGTATTTCCCATATAATGAGGTTTTCATTCATAATCCTTACCTACATCTATGTTTTCAAGAGTTTTCCCTATTCTCTGTTCTAGCAGATTTAATACTTCTGTTTTAATATTTAAATCTTTTGTCCATTTTGACTTAGTTTAGTGAAGGATGTGAGACGTGGATCTCATTTTAGTCTTCAGTGTGTAGAAAGCCAGATTTTTCCAAGACCATTTATTAGAAAGGCTACCTTTTATCCAGTAAAGGTTTTAGGCCTCTATGTAGAATATAAGGTGACTAAGTGTTTGGAGCTGTTTTTGTATCTTCTAATCTGTTTCATCTTTAAGTCTTTTTATTTTGCCAGCACCATGCTGCTTTTACCACAGTGCCATGGTAGGATAATTTCAAGTTAGTAATTGTGATGCCCTCTACTTTACCTTTGGGTCTCTTTTGTTCTATATGAATTTTATAATCGTTTTCTCTAAATTGTATGATTTATGCTATCATTATTTTTTTTATCATGATTACATTAACTCTGTAAAGCAGTTTAGAGAGTATGGACATTTTTACTATGCTGGTTCTTCTTACCCAAGTGCAGGGATACTTTTCCACACTTAGAAACCTTCTTCCCTATCCTTTTTCAGAGGAATAAAGGTGGACAAGGATACATTTATCATTATTTGCAGATTGACAAGATATTTTGCATAGAGGATGCAAAAACTCCCCCAAACAATTAATAGATTTAATAACAAAATTCAGTAGCATGACTGGTAAAAAGTCAATACTCAAAAATGGATAGTATTCCTGTACACAAATAACAAACTCACTGAAAGAGAAACTAGTGCAACCATACCATTCACAACAGCATTGAAGAAATGGGATACTTAGGAATCAGGCTAACAAAAGAAGTAAAGGATTTTACTTTGAAGTTTGGCTTGAAGAGAGCAGAGCTAGCAGTTCTTACTGATCTGGAAATGCAAGACTTTTAAGTGGCACTAAAAGCCAATGAACTAGAACAGCCATAACTACACTATTTATATAATTAAATTATTTAAAAGGGTATTGAAAATGGCCATTTCAGCATAATAGCACATAATGTTATTGAAAGAGAAAATACATTTTTGTGTATGTGTAGGAGGTGTTTAATGTTCCCTTTAATGCAATAATATGATTATTTTCAAAAGGCAACAAAAACAAAAAAAGCTTCTGTAATTCAAAGTTTAGGAAAACTTACAGTTAGAATATACTTCCTAGTTTCAATAAATGGAAGTTATCTTAACCTCATTCATCAGTGTATATTAAAATTTAATGAAGAAGATGGGATCCTTTTATTCTGAATGAAGTAAGGGACATTATTCTTTGATTATTTTATTTCTTTCAAATTTTCTTATTTTGGGCGTTTTATTAATTTGGATCTTAACCCATAAAAGCATCATCTGATTCCCGGGACCTTTAGCAACTTTGGATATCATTTACTTTCTAACTTTTCTTTTACCAACTTTCAGCATCTAACAAGGAAATTGTTTTAATAGGAGTTTCTTATCTAATATGAAATACATTCCATCCATCAGGAAAAAAAAGTAAACATTTCAAAGTAATTGTGAGTTAACCTAATGTTGTTTTATTTTTCTAATTTTTAAAATTATTTATTTATTTATTTTTTTAATCGGTGGTACCAGAGATTAAAATCAGGAACTTGCATTTGCCAAGCAGGCTTTTAAACCACTGAGCTATTTCTTTGGCCTTAATCTTATGTTATTCTTTATGAGTTTAATTTGATGCTGTCATTGTTATTTTTAGAATATTTTGTTCATCTTAGAGAAGAATTTACTGTATCTTTTCATTTAGCATATTAGAAATATCTTACTACTTAGTAGCTTAGGGTCCTGTTAGGTTTAGTATCTCTAGTTCTAGACTATTGATGAGATAGCATGCTCCACAGGCTATTGTCATGTATGCTCTATCCTTCCTTCTAAATATCCCATCTTCATGAAGTACATGAACTCCAGAGACTGTTTATTTGGGTTTAAATGAAAAGTCGACAAGTCACCATTTAATGATGGACATGTAAAAATTCTTTGTAATGCTATTTCCTCATATTTTGATAAAGAAGCTGCCAATAAATTTATAGTCTTCTGTATTCAATCGGCTTCTTTTTTTTTTCAATCGGCTTCTTTTGTAAACTATGAAGTACCAATATTTGAGAGTTTCATGTTTCTCACTTCTTTTTAGAAGTGTTGAACAGTTTACATTCAATCTAATAATTTAAACCATATCCATTATTAATGCCTGTATAGATACTCTCAACTCAGCTATTTTTTTTCGCTCCATGATATTGCCCTAATTACTAAAGGATATCACTACTTCAATCAGTTAAAGAGAAATCCAAATACACTACCTCAATTGATTAAAGCGAATTCCAAATACCCTACAAAAATACACTCATTATCATGACTGACATTCACAATTCCTTATTCATCTTATGTACTTTGTGTCTTCTGTGTCATACTCATTTTTCTGCTGTGGAGTGGTGCAACTTTGGGGTGATTTTGGAATCTTCAAGGTCTTGTCCCTCACTGAATGCAATCAATAGATCAACAGTTCCATCCACAGCTCTCAATACTTGTCACCTTGTCAATGTTGGAGCATGTATTTCATGTTGCCAGAACAATTAAGATTCCGCATTTCTTCTGCCTCTTCTGATGTGATTAGCAATAATTCATCAAAGCCTTTAAGACATTTTAGACATCCAGTGAAACCTTCACTGATTTATTTGGGATTCTATATATTGAAAACAAGCCTATGAATTACACATAATACTGGTTTAATTTTGCCTGCTAACTTTGAGATCTTGAAGATACATAGCATGTTATAGACAATTTTGGTTCTTTAAAATTACTGTGTCTATCTTACAAGAAATGAAGTTACATTATAGCCATTTTTGACATATATATGTGTGTGTTTTAATAATTCTTTACCTTTAATCTACTCTGAAAGATGTTTTTATCCACAATGTATTTCAAGTTATCACATTATATTTTATTTAAGTGGTCAAATTAAGCAGTATTTGAGTTGAGAAAAGAAATTCCCTTATCATTTCTAGGAAAATGTATTCACCTTTGAAACCATAATGTTAAGTAAAATCAATAAGACACCCAAGCTGAAATATTACAGGAATATTTGATCTGGGCTTGTGATAGAGAAATTATGTGATGTTTGTGAAATCTGGAGCAAAACTAAAGACCAATACAGAGAGAAATTTTAAATCTCTACCTGTTTATAGTAAAGACAAGAAAATCAGCGGTGGCAGAATGAAAAACAAGACTTGTATGGGAACAGTGGAATCCCTTTATATTGCTTAATAAACTACCATGCTGTTTAAAATTTCTTGACAGCCAAGTAAAATCTTGAAAAACTATTCTTGTAAGGATACCTGGATATGTGATTGAAAAGAAAAGAAAAGAAAACATGCAAATAATGATGAGATGTATAGAAATATTTTAAAAATGAATATACCACTTTAAAAAAATGAAAGAAAGATAATAGGAAATAGAGGGTTCCTTCTTTTTCACGGGGGTGGGGGCTGTGGATCAGGAGATGGAGGGATTAGGGAGTAAGAGATGAGGTAGCTGACAACGTGGAATTGACCTGTTCTGTGTACCTTCACCAGCTCCACACAAGGACTGAAGCATGTGTAGCAAACATGTTCAGATAGAAGTGGAAGATGGTCAAAGTTTGGGTGGAGCTGGGATGGAAGGAAGGGAAGAGGGATGAAAAGGAATTAAGGCATGCCATGCACCTGTACCAGCTCTCCACAAGGAATGTAAAACATTATTTACTACACACATGTACCAACAAACTAAACTAAAAATAAAAGGTGACATTGTGGCTTGTGAAAAAATTAATGAATAAAATATAATGTTTTTAATTATAAAGATGAGAAAGCTCGGCTCGGATAGGATTAGATAACAGTAGATTCAGAAAATTTAACAGACGTTCAAGGGTGCAAGTAAAGTCTTCAGTAAGCCGAGCTTGTTTATGCTATCTTAGTCCATTCCAGCTTGGACACTTAAGGAATACATGTGAAAACCACATGTTTCTATGACCAACCTTCCTTCCTTCCTTCCTTCCTTCCTTCCTTCCTTCCTTCCTTCCTTCCTTCCTTCCTTCCTTCCTTTTCTCCTTCCTTTCTTCTATTTTTGGGGAAGAAGGTCACACTAGATCTCTAAATTGTCCAGACTGAATTTGAAATTTTAATTCTCCTGCTACAGTCCCCCATAGTACAGGGATTATAGTCATACAGGATCTTTAAGGAAATAATTTTGAAGTCAGCCCTTAGCTAATTTTTTTTTTTCATTGACACTTACTTAATTTTTCTTTGTTATGCCCATCATTATTCAGGAGACAATTGACATGATTAGCTTGCAAGAATTCATGCCTAGTTCTTGAAACTGGAGATGAGATGAACATTCTCATGGATCTTGTTGTAATATCTAAACAAATCTAAACTCCTGTTAGTAAACAGAAATTTGAAAATAGATTTAAGGCAAACAACCAATAGTGTTCACCACAGTCAGGGATTAATTAGTCATAGAACTTATGCACAGACATGCTAATAGGCTTCTGAAAGATATTTAGGGATGGAATGTCTTATTTTCCTTTGTTCTATGTAGCAAAATATATACTGTCAATGAGTTATGAAGGAGTAGTTACATACACTGTATATTCCACTTCACTTTTTCTTTAAACTTAGTCCTGCATTTCCTTCTGTTTCCCTCTCATGTGCTATCTTTTTTTTTTTTTTTTCTTAAATTTATGTATTTGGTACAGGGTCTCACTACACACCTAGGACTCATAGTGACCCTCCTGTTTTGTTTTGTTTTTAATAATTTTATTGAGAAACAAATATAAATGAGACAGTTTCAAACTGATTAGTAGGACAGTCTCAATAATTACTACATTGCATATTGTTGTCTTCTTAGTGGTTATTCATAGTACAAGATGCAGACATGATATCCTGTCCACAAACACTATTAGAACAACTCTTTCAATTCATTGAATTAAGAGCAAGTAGCTGTATATCTATCCTAACTATTTTGAATATACAGATACAAAATGGCCCTTCCCATGTATCCCCCTTTTTTGTTTAGTTTTGTCAAAGAAGGGTATTCCTTGCCCTTTAAATATTGTAGGTGCATGAATTCTGAAAACTATTCCAATATAGTCCAGTAGTCCATAATGCTAGTGGGTTATCCATAGGACTGGCAATGTCAGAAGTTGTTGACTTGAGCCTTTTACAGCTCAGAATGTGTAATATTAATATGGCTTTACTTTTTATACTTTGTTTTTATACTTTTCTGCAGGATCGTTAAGACCAAAATAAAGCAAGACCTATATAACAAGAAATGAAACTTTTATATCTGCCAAGGTCAGTCAAATCTCTTAGAATTTATCCTGAAACCCTGTACTGCAGTTTGTCGATCCTTTGTCAGTGTCAGCCATGTGGATGAGTCACAGCCATTGCTTGATCAATTGGTTCTCTGTGGAAGCCTGAGAGAATGTTTTCTCTCCTGCACTGTAACATCATGTAACTCAGTTGTGTCACAAATTTTCTGATCAAGGAGATTATGGGGCCACTGGGGAAAGTGATCAATGATATAGAGTATGCCTAAGGAGAGTCACATGGAGAGACCCTCCTGTTTTTAGCCTCCCCAGCACTGGGATCACAGGCATGCACCACCCGCCCAGTCTCCTACTATCCAATTTTAGGATTTCTACTTCTTTCAAGTTTACAGCACCATTCAGCTTCACAGCTATACTTATCTGAAGAAACAATAAAAAAAGTTCTTACTAGGTTTTTGTGTACTTTTCATACTTGATTTCCTATCTCTGTTGTTTCTTAGGTTTGCTTTTGTCAGTGCATATTTTAGCTAGAAAGTATCACTTCTTAGAGTTGCCTGTGCTGCATATTTCAATTGAGAAATGAGGAGCTTGAAGACACAAATTTTTGAATGAAACATTCTGAAATTATCCTATTGGTGCTAATTTTCAATTTTTTATTCTTAGTTTTTTTATTTTTTGTATTTTAGGGAAGGGTCTCCAGGGTGTTCAGGGTCTCACTACTAGATCAGACTCAGTGATTCTCCTGTTTATAGCCTCCCAAGTGCTGGGATTACAGGAATGTAACACCACACTCGGTCTCAATTGCTGTCTCAGCCAACCCTGGGGCAGGGCCTGAAAGGCAGGACCAGGCATCAAACACCCAACCCCTGTACCTGCTTGCAGGTACTTTAATCCACTGAACTATTTGGCTGGCTCTCATAATTTTCAATTTTGCCTACAAGATACAGCTCAACTTTTTCCCAATAGATAAACTAACAAAATAATATCACACATAGTAATAAAATGATTTAGCTATAATTTGAGAAATGATTATATATTAATTTTAAACACAAGATACCCATAAAATGAATTAATATATCTGATTTCACATTATTTTATTCTAGAAATTAGAGATACTTTTTCTGTTGGAAAATTCCACACTTAATAATGCAAAGTATTTGATATTCAGAGCTGCTATTTTAAAACTATTTGAAGATTAATTATAATAATGTATTAGTGGGGAATAACTTTAGTACATAATGTAGATTATTTTGCATTCTTAGGAAATTTAAATGAATGGTATTTTTATATAATGCAATTTCAGCATATTATGTGGCCTATAAAATAAATGAAACTTAAATCACTGCATTTTGCAGAATCAGTACTTATGAAATGATATCTAGGGAATTTCACTTTTACATACCAATCAAAATGTAATATCAGAAATACTGTAATTTGCCTATACTTGATTTTGTTGGGCTGGAGATGTGCAAGTCTTCCTAAGCATCTTAAATAACACATTTTAGTAAAAAAGAGAAAATGGGGAAATATCTTTGCTGTCTTCTGCACTTCTAAAGTGTCTTCTTCCTATTCTTCTGTCTCTGCCCATAAATCCAACTCTAGAGTATTCATAAAGTTTAAGGTTCACGTTTCAAGCCATACGTATATAACCAATTCTCTATGAGTGAAAGTGGTTACTATCACTCTAACCTAACTCACACATCACCTTAGCAACATTAATTCCTTTATATCATTTTTGGAATGCTATACAATGTTTTCTGTGTAATTCTTGTAGTAAAAGAGAAGCTCTTACTAATGAGATACTGAGCATCACTCAGGAGGGTGCAAAGGCAGAATGACTCACCAAAGGTGTTGCTGGGACACAGAACACTATTATGCATAATTCTCAAAGTTATTTGGAAATTCATAGGCACCCATGCTCATATTCAATTTTCATGGATCAAAGACTCTCAAGCTGGATTCTTTGAGGCCATTCCATGCAATGAAATTACAACTTTATTTTTCCATAAAATTCCACTCAGAACGAGCAATCTAGGGCCAGATGTAGACTATCATCATAGTTCCAAGATGGAAGACAATTTGGCTCTTGAATAAATCCACTATGTGCAAGAAGCATTCAAATAACAAAAGTAGTGTCAAAAAGATGTAACTGGTATTAATCAAATGAATCTATATCAGGAATCTGAGCATGAAAAATTATTGTTTGGTAAAAGGAAGCCAAATGGGCAAAGTCATGCTCTGAGAAACATAGATAAAGAAAGTGACTTCTCCCTATGAAAGAGGCAGAAGTGGATAACAACTAAGTGTCTAGAGATAGATTTCTCTCTCCACACAGGCTAATGCTCTAGCCTTGTAAGAGGTCCAATGGCTACTGCAGGAATACCTGAAGTGCTGGTAACACAGAACCTTGCCATAGGTCTGGATAAGGCAGGTTTAGAAGAGCAGGATCCCGGTGGGGCAGAAACTTGCTACAAACTGTGGCTTGTAAGGCAGTTGAGAAATACAAAGAAAATGCATTTGAGTTGAAACTGACTTACAAGAAGTGTTAGTAGAGGCTGAAATATTTTGGAAGGCTGGAGCTGGCACACAGAGACCACTTCCATGTGTGGATAAACAATTATCAACTAGTTGAGCAGGGGTGTACTCTGACAGGCTCGGAGACTGGCCCTCTGAGTAGGCCAGGAAATTCACTCACACCTGCATGTATGTTAGGAGTGGTCTGTTATGACTACCAAAATGAGTTCTGTTGGTCTCTAGCATGCTGCCACATGAGACCAAACTGAAAAAGAAACAGTAGCTCAAGAGCAGGAGAAGAGGAACACAGGAGGAATAGAGTTATCAGTGAAAAAAACCTCCCTCTTCATGTTTTCCTTCAGTAGACATAGAGTTTTAAGAGACTTGTCATCTCACATGGCCATTTCCCTTCACAAAATGAAAGTTAACTTAGCAACACTTTTGCATGTATTAGTTTCTCATTCTTCCTTGCTAAGTGTGTCCTTCCATCATCACTACATTGTGATTCAACTAAATCAGATAGTAAAACCCAAAGTCTTTCCAAGTTTCTATTTTTTTTAGAAAATTTAGTCTAAGATATATGCAGATATACTTGAATACAAATCTTCTCAATGTATAAAATCATTTGCTGTTTATATTAGCAATTTATATTAGGTCATATAAGAGTAGTTTCTTAAAATTTATAGTCAATGTTGGTAAACAAAATAGGTAAATCTTGTAAGTAGCCAATATCACCATTGACAAATGAATGGGTAGAGAAAATGTCATCTTTACACACAGTAGAGTCCTGCTGAACTCTGAAGAAAGATAAAGCTGCATCATATTGGAAAAATGGGTACAACTTGAGACCATACAGTCCAGTTAAATAAGTCAGAGACGCAGGCTGATTATGGCATAGTTCCCCTTATGTTAGTGTAAGAGTTTAGGACAAGGACAGGCTAGCTGAAAGATAGAATTTACCTGTCAATTACAAAGATATGGACTAAGGGCTGAGAAAAGGATGTATTGAGTCTAAAATGAATGTGACTTGTCAATTATGGCCATAAGGGGTGGGCAGAACAACTTCCCATGGACTGGTCTAGAAGGATATAAAAATGGTGGCTGTTAATTTTTCTAACATTAAGATTTTGCTCTCCCACTGTGCTCTTGTTTCTACAGGGGCACATCTCGCTTACACTATGTATTCCTTCTTATTCTTTTCTTCACCTGTTTCTTCATTACTTCTCTCCTCTTCACTGTTTCCTCCTCTTCCTTTACTTCAAATAAATGTCTACATTTAACCATTAATTGGTTGTTCCGGCTCATTCTTTGGGCAGGACAGAAAGAGCCTATCTCATCTGATATGACACTGTCTGGAAGAAGTATGAGAAACAAACAATATAAATAAAGAAAAAAATAAGAGTCAGATAATAAGCAGAGACATAGATCTTTGTCAGAAGAGAGGAGGTAAACATATTGAGGTATAGGTGTAGGAGTGGAGGAAAGAAGTTGAGGAAAAGAAATAAGATTTGTCATGTTGATGCACTGATTCCACACAGGTATTTACATATGGTGTACTGAAAACATATACTCAAAAAGTTAAAATAAATTAGTTATATACTTGCCTATAAGAGGCTACACTTGAAAGCATATCTGGCAAGGTTAAAGAGACATAGTGCAATAGGATTTCTGTTAACAAAGAAATTATCACAGATATGGTAAGACCATGGCAAAACTTATGACAAAATGGCTTACACTGTAATTGAACAAACATTTCTTTATAAAATATAACAAATCTAATTTCTTAGGATTAGTTTATAATTAGCTGGGCTTTTCAATATACTGCACCAACCTAGTCTCTTTACTTATAACTCCTAGTTTATTGGCTTGTTCCATACACACTCACAAAAACACACACACACAAACACACACACACACATACACAGACACACACACACTCACCATGTATACATTGAGCTGTTATATAAGTAGTCATCGTAGAAATGTCAAACAGCTCCTAGAAAAAAAATTAAATCATAGAAGGAAGCACCTTTTATGTAAATTTATTTTCTATATTATAACACCATTTCTAGTCTTGTTTTAGGAGAAAAATAAGAAGTGTGTAATTATCTGTTCTTGACCTTCATATATGCTGTGAACTTGTAGAGAGAAAAAGCTGCAAATAGAATTGGTCACCATCAACATTATTATTATTCAGAAATGATGTGACTGGCAGAGCCATTCCCCAAGTTATTTTTTCTTTCCATCACAGATTCACATTCTTGACCTAAAGGCAATAGTGTTATGCAAAGCAAGATAGTTGAAAAGGCAAGCGAACATCTTTGAATGTAATGATTCCCCACTCTAGTATCTCAGAATGCCACTAACCTTTTGGTTATGGGAGGTTCTTCTAAAGGCATTAGCATGTATTACATTTATAGAACGAAGGCAATAAGCTGTAGAAATGCTTTCCCACATATGTGACTTTTTGGGCAAGTGTGACATGGATGTATTATTCATATTCAAGAGAATGGTATCTCACTTCAGGAAAACAATTGCCTAAAAAGTAAACTTTGAAACAATGTCATTGAATTCAAAATCAGTGTAACATGAATTTTATTTATAACAAAGTCCTAAAATAATAGAATATGAGCATCAGAAAGTTATTTTCTGCAAACTATGATCACTTGGCATTTGCTTTCATTTTTCCAATGACAGTGGGGTCAGTGCTTCAAGATGCAAAACTTTTAGAAGTTCTGTTGACAGGGACTAACCTCTGTAAAAGGACAGAAACATAGTTAAGTATCACTCATGTTAACATGATGAAATCTCATTAATTCAACACAACAGGAGGAAACATCACAATAATCTGAAATGTAGATTATTTAAAGAAAGATTTTCACTCATTCCCAAAGCACCCAGCAATTAAACATAATGGGCAAATGTTGCCAAGTAGAAATCCTGCCAAACCCTACTTAATACAAAAATAATGTTCATTTTCAAATTGTAATCTTAATATAAAGTGTTTTCTGTAACTTAATTGAAAGGAAATTATTTCCTTCAGGAGAAATTTTCTCTCTCATATTTTGTTTACATTATTAATTTTCTTGCCAAATCCTCTTTATAAGATAAATGGTATGAAAGAGAATATCTAATTCAGTGAGTCCATTAATCAACATACAATGTGTTTAAAGTTATCCACAATATAGAGCTTAACATTTATTTAAGGATTATGATTATATTTTCAGAGATTAAACTTGAATGTTTGGTTTAAGCACAATTTCTATGCATTTGAAATAAAAGAAAATGCAATAACTTAATTAAAATTTATTTTATAAGCTAAAAGAAAATGCAATAACAATTAAAATTTGTGTTTTTTATCAAAACATGAAATTCAGGGAAAGCATATTCACTTGAAAGTTTTTATTATTAGAGGAAATATTCATACCCTTAAAAATAAAGAGGAAAAAATTTGCTAATAATAATTTTAATAAACTCCCTAAGAAATTAAATGGAATGATCCATTGCTTAGTCCTTGTAATGTAAAATATCATTTTATTGAAATGGATGTTAAAGAGCTCTTATTTGTGCTTCCTATTAGAAGACACAGCATGTAAAACCAAATACATCAATAAACTCTACTTAATACTACAAATTAATAATGAATGCTGTGCTTTACATTAAGTTGTTGTAAGTCAAAGTCTATTGTTTTAGGATTAAGAACGAAAATAACATTTATATCCTTATCCTTAGAAATATTTTTTCTAAATATTTGTGCAAACACTTACTGCACCTATCACCATGCAGTTAGTTTTCCTTACATAGTATTATTGAAACAGTTCTGTAGCGTACGAGTAAATGCCTCCTAGTAATAAATTATATGTAGACAGCAAATCATTCACTCCAGTTTTCAGAATTTGGATTTTTACTGTTAGTAGTATTATACAGTGTATGTATAGTTTAGCAAATTGTCTTATGAAACAATTCCAGAAACAAAATTGTATTACCATAGGATTTGTTTTTTCCTTGTATTTCCTAAAAAAATTTTATCATCCAGGGAGATAGCTCTCTGGTCAAAAAAGCAAAAGGAGAGTCCTAGCCCAGGTCCGGTGAGTGTGCGGAGAGTTTCCTGCTACCCTGCGCCGGCGGGACCAGTCCCAGCCCAGGCGCAGCGTGGGCCGGAA
>NW_004524585.1:4865033-4868925 GCF_000260255.1 Octodon degus | reverse complement strand
GCAGTGTATTATTTGTTGAAACTGTACTTTCGATTTGATTTGAAACTGTCTCATTGCTATATGTTTATCAATAAAACTTTGAAAAGAAAAAAAATATACATACGTCAAAAAAATTAAAAAATAAAAAAGGGGGAACAAAAATAGGTCTGCCATGGACTGTTTTGTTATTTAGATTATGGTGATAGGTTTTCTTTTCTTCCTTCCTCTATTTTGGAATAAGAAATCAAACCCAGGACCTCACACCCTTACCCTTGTTAGGCAGGCACGTTCAGGTGAGCTATATACCCTGGCTCTGGGAATGTGTTCTCATGACTACGCATTATGTCAAGATTTATCATACACTTAAATATTTGGAATTTATTTTCAGTCCAACAATTTTCAGTCAAGCTATAAAATATATGTTATATACAAATATGAAATAGGATTGAGAAGACTTTTTATTAAAATTATTTTCATGATGTACAATGCTCTCACAAAAGTTTCAGTGCATTCATATGCTTATTTAAAATGCATAAGCAGAATATTCCCTTTTCCTCACTCTAATGTTGCCCCACTTACTGTGCACAAGTAACTGTGCCTTGCACCTATGACATCCTCATTTAGATCTACTTTAGTCTCTGTAGGTTTACTTGTCTTAGAATTGCATATATTTGGAGTAATAAAGCACACATTTTTATATTTGATTTTTCACTTGATATATTGTTATGAACTTCATCCATTTTGCTACATGTATGAATATTGTAGTTCTCTCATGAGTTTTCTTTATGGTAAGAATATATCTTATCCATTCATCACTTATGCATATATGTTCAGCTTCCCTATTTTGTCTCTTAAGTATGTGTACCTTTCTCTTGTAAATGATACACTTTCTCTTAGAAAATACCTTAAAGTGAGAGCATTGGGTTATACTATATTTATTTGCCTTTATAAGATATTGTCACATTGTTTTCCAAAACCTGTGAAGAAATTTGCAAAGACTGGCTAGATAGATCAGCAGATTAAAGAAGATTAGGCAGATGCAGGGACTGGGGTTTTATCCCCAGCCTGCCATGCCAGAGATCAAACCACAGTCCCTACACTTGCCTACACAGTCTAAGCAGGTGCTTTAGACTGCTGAGCTATCTGCCCAGCCCTCTATGTGTAAAACAGTTCAACTTGTCACATTCTATTTTATCAGTATTGATTACTTCACTATACCAGTATTCACTATAACTTGTGTTTTTGTGATCTTTGAAAAATCTTTCCCTAACCCAGTGTCACAAGAATTTTCTCTCATGTTTATCAAATTACAAACTCCTTAATTGCTTATTAACCTCGCTAGATGATCAAAGGTAAGATCAATTTGCAGTGTGAGAACTCTGAACTTCTTTCTCTCTGAATTAACTCTTCATGATAATTCCTGACTTTTCTGAGAAATAGCAGATATTTGTTCATTGAACACAGAAGAATGTTTCCCAAGTCTAGAGCTACTGGAAAACAGTCTCAGTTCTGGCATTCAGAACTCTGGCTTCCCTGAATTTGGCATGAACTAAAAAAAGAGCAAACTGTAAGAAAATGATAGCTCCTTTAAAAGGCTCAAGTCAACAACTTCCAACATGGCCAGTCTTATGGAAAGCCCAGTACTATTATGGACTACTGGACTATACTGGGATATTTTGCTGAAGTTGCACACCTACAATATTTAAATGGCAATGGAATACCCTTCTCTGACAAACTAAACAAAAAAGGGGGATACAAATGAATGACCATTTTGTATCTGTATATTCAAAATAGGATAGATATACAGCTGCATTCTCTTAATTCAATGAATAGAGAGACTTGTTCTAATAGTGTTTGTGGACAGGATATCATGTCTGCATCTTGTACAATGAATAACCATTAAGACAACAATATGTAATATATTAATTATTGAAACTATGCTAGTAATCGGTTTTGAAACTGTCTCATTGCTATTTATTTCTCAATACAATTATTTTAAAAAAGAAAGTGACAGCTCCAATTAGAAATGGGCTAGTGAAAAATAAAACGAGAGATTCAAGGACTTAGCATTATTAATCACTAATCAATTTTAAAAGTAAGGTGATAAATATGGTAATTATTTGCCTTTGATCATCATAATGTACATATATATGTTTAAATAGAATCCTATGTATTTATTTCATTTGTTTCATTTGCCAAGTGAAAATGTACTCATATTATGTGTCAATAAAAACAGTAAGGAAAAGACTCCAGCACAAAAATGTTAGAGCCAGGCCTGAGCAATGACTTCCTGACTGGATTCCAAGGCAGAGGGCAATCTTCTTTGTGAAAGTTACAGTTCAATAAGAGGAGTGAGTTTTTTTATTCTGTTAATCCATTATACTTAACAACAATGTAATGTGCATTATGAATATTCTCACAATTCAGAACTGACAAATATTTGAGGTGACAGACTTACTCTTTACCCTGACATGATAGATTACTTCACAATGTGTCCATGCATTGAAAAAACATATTTTATAGCCCATATATGCACAATTAGTATGCATGAGTTAAAATATCATAAATGCATTGTGCAATATTACATTATATGCATTATATGTTATATACTATATTAGTATGTTAATATAAATATATTTACATATAATATTGCATATTCTACATATGATAGTTTAAACCATAACAACAAAAATATATGACTTTCTCTTAAATGTTTGTCTGACAGGGAAGTCTGCCTAGTTTTCTATTTTACATTTTATTTGATTGTTAGATTATTAGGGTAGAAGAGCCATTTACATATTTCATAAATGTTATATTCACAGTGCGACTACTTTTATTTTTCATTAAAATATGTTCATTTTTATACTCTCAGTTTTTAGCTAGAATATTGCTGACTTTTCAGACCAGATCAGTTTAATTAAGATACCATGTAACAGTGCAATTTGCTTGCCCTCAAAACCATTGGAAACCTAGGCCAATAAACCATGTACTAGTCACATGAATGTGTAATTTTTTTATATTAGTAATAGCTACTTGTATGGAATATGTCTTTTATAAGTGCCTGAACCTCTTGAAGTTTACTTTTAGTTTATCCAAAGCTAAAATTACTTTCCCACAATTTATGAAATAAACTCATACATAAAAGCTAAAATAGCTTGTGGCTGTAAGGTTGTATTCAGTTAAGTAAATAGAAAAATCCATAACCAGTAGCTCTTCAGTGCGACTTGTAGAGTTTGCAATTTAAAATTACGTCTGCATATCATCATAGTGCTGGTGGCTGGATTACTAACTTTGAGAGAGAGTAATGGAAATGTCAGTTCGGTACCACACTAGGAATCAGCAAAGAGTGAATAAAATTGCTGAATAGCTGTGCATGAGAAAAAAGACTGGGGTATTTACGCATGTTTATATATTTGGGGAAGGAAAAATACATGCTGTCAGTGAGGTAATATAAAAGTGAGTACTACAGAATACAGAGTTGGATAAGGATACACTGTAATGAAGGCTAATTGAGAATGATACAGAATGATTAAGAGAAAAAGAGATTCTTTACACTGTATTAAAATGAAAGTAAAAGATCTGTTTCAGGGAAGGAGGAAAGGGATTGGAAAAAAGAACTAAAGAAAAAATATTGAAAATAGAGCTTCAGCAAATGGGAAGCGGTCAAGCATTGGAAGGAATATGGTAGGGTAGGGATGAAAAAAAAGAAAAAGAGGAATTCAAATATATTTAGTCACCGGTCTGATAGCTCAGGGGACTAAAGTGCCTGCTGAAAGAGAGAGAGAGAGAGAGAGAGAGAGAGAGAGAGAGAGAGAGAGAGAGAGACAAAGAGAGACAAAGAGAGACAAAGAGAGCCCAGAGTAAAAATTATGAAATTTGGATTATCACTGATGAGTAATATGAAATAAAGGTG
>NW_004524585.1:4861182-4864933 GCF_000260255.1 Octodon degus | reverse complement strand
AAAAAAAAAAAAAAAAAAAAAAGCAAAAGGAAAAGCAAAAGCAAAAGAAAAGATAAGAAAGAGATAAATATAAGAAACAATATTAAACCGAGTGTAGACCTACGGTAGACACCTCTATTTCCCAATTTTTCTTTGAGTGTTTGAAAAATTTATGTTCTAATCAAAGACTCTAGGTATAGTTTGTTGGGATACAAATTATTTCAAAGTTCTTAGTCTTATTTGCACTGAATCTTTTGCGATTCTTAAAGGAATTTTTTAGATTTTCATTATCTGGCTTATGTAGAATAAATTATGTTTTATATGCTAAATACAATTTCTTTATTATATATTATTCATATTTTTCATAATGTCTTTAATTTTTGTTTTTAAATTCAATTCATAAATCTAAAAGTATTCTTCAATATCTTTTCATGGCTTGAGAGCTCATTCCTTTAATGATGAATAGTATACCATTATCAGGATGTAAAATAGTTTTTTTTTTGCTTAATGAAGAATGTCTTGGTTGTCTCTAAGTTTTAATAATTATGAGTAAAGCCATAATCTATACACATATTTTTGTGTAGGACAGTGAGAAATAATTATTTGCTATTTACTGTTTACTATTTTTTCATTTACCTCTCCAAAACTAAATGCCCTGTTCTACATGTTTTAACTACTTCAGCATCTTTGAGATTGCTCCATAGTTCAGCATGAGTATCATGCCTTTAGATTATATTATTTAAAAGTGAAGGAGTAAAAGCCATACACAGTAGATATATCTGTGTCAGTCTTAAGAAATAAACCAGACATAATTATTTACAAATATTTACAATAAGTTATATAGAAAAATATTTGTTGATTAAAATCCAGGCCTGCTGTGCTGGCTCCATCCCCAGGGCACTCTGAGTTGGCAACTGAGACTGGGCATGGTGGCATGTGCTTGTAATTTCAGCTCTTCAGAGGCTACTATAAGCAGGCGGATCACTGTCTGATCTTGTAGTGAAACCCTGAACACCCTGTAGACCCTTTCCTAAAATACCAAAGTAAATAAATGAATATATAATTGCTAATATTGATGTGATGATTTAGAATATCTTTGTGTTACTTTTCTCTTGTTGCTGAGACAAAATATCCAAAACCCAATATTAAAGGAAGAAAGGTTTATTTAGTTCACAGTTCGTAGAGAGGTTTCAGTCAAAAATTATCTGAGCAATGTGGATAAATAGAGACTCAGTAGTAAGGACATAAGTTCTCTTTTCAGGGTTATGCCAGTATCAGGAGGCAAATGGAAATAGAAAACAAAGACTAGTGAATGGAGCAGGGAGTATATCTGACTCTTAGCCCTTTAATTTCTGTCTCTTTCTTTTTCTTACAGCTTTCTGGCTTCTATGAGGTGAGCAAATCTCCTCCCTCTGTTCTTCCATCATGATCATTCAGCCCTGGAGCCAGCCTTAAGCCATGGGCTGAATCTTCCAAACTGTGAGCCAAATTAAACCCCTTTTCCATTTCATTGTGGATTGTGTCCAGCAATGGGTGGGCACATTGACTTTTGTAGGAGGTAATTTTACTGCAAGACCTAACAAGCAGGTGACTGTCATTGGCCTATGTTTGCAAATTAGAGTGTTTATTCAGTACAGATTTGTAAACTGAATAGTTGAACTCTGAATTGATTTTTATTGGTGTAGTTTGGCCCTGAAATTCTAGAAATCAGTGATAATAAAGTAGTGTTGAACCCCAAATGTTTGAATTTTTCCAAAATGTATGCACTGATATTCACATTCCCCACATGATGGTATGAAGATGTGATAATTCAGAAGGTCATTATGTCCTGAGGATGGAGTCATTATGAATGCAATTGATCTCCCTGTAAGATACCAGACCTTGCTTATTTCTGCCCTGCACCATATGAGACTACAATGAGAAGATGCTTTCTCTAAAATAGTAAGAAGCTACTCCTCTGATGCTAAATTAGCTGTTATGTTGAACTTTGACTTGAAATTCTCTGTAAATGTTGAAAAACAAACTTTTATTACACCACCTATTCTATAGTAATTTGTTAGCACAGATAACTTTTAATTATTAAATTTAGATACAATAAGGTTTTGGAAAACATTATTTCATTTAACTATCCTGACAACAAATGTAACTATCATAAACATCTCTTAATGTTTAACAGTATATAAAATAAATTTATATATTTATTTTATATATAAATAAGGGACCATTGGTTACATTCCCGGGTCTGCCGTGCTGGCCTTGCCCCTAGAGCATGCTGAGACAGCAATTGAAACTGGGTATGGTAGCGTGTGCCTGTGATTCCGGCTCTTGGGAGGCTGTAAACAGGTGAATCACTAGGAGTCTGATGTAGTAGTGAGACCCTGAACACTCTGTGGACCCTTCCCTAAAAATCCAAAAATAAATAAAAAACATAATAAATTGAATATGTGTTTGAAAGATATGAACTCTTAGTTTTGTCTTCTGTTAGCAGACATGTGAAATTTGCAGTCTATTTAGAAAATAAATTGTCAGATCTTTAAAATTTATACTTAAAGCTACCATATGTCTCAGCAATTGAACACCTAAGCATTTAAAATGAGAAAAGCAAACACAAAGACTTTTACAAATGCTCCTAACAAGTTTTATTTATAATAGCTTAAAACTAAACATTATCTAAATGAACCAATACTTTACTAGATTAACAGATTGTGGTGTTTCTGAACAAAAAGGAACAGATTATTATAAATGTTTCTATGGAAATAAATCATCAAAACAATTATGCTTTATAAAAGAAATTTATAAAAACATAGTGTATACTGCCCTTAGCATTTACATAAAATTCTTGAAAGTGCATACTTGTACAATGGGACAGATTAGATAAAAAAAAATTACCCTGAGTATTATTCAGGTTTCTTTCTCAGAGAAGAACCAGCAGTATGTACACCTAATTCTAACACAGGACTTATTAGACTGGTAATCAGAGAATACATAGTGCGTAGTTGTGTTCTTGCTGGAGAGCTAGGAAGCCAATAGCCTCCCAGTTAAAGAAGCTGAAAGCCTGAATCATTAAGGACCCATCACACATCCCCAGAGTGAGCCGGGAGCTCCTTGCAAAATCACAGATGTAAATCCACATTCCAAAGTTGAAGTAGCTCAAGTCTGGTATCCACAGGTGATTGACAGCACCCAAAACACACCCAACCAGACAGAACTGGACTTGCATATACAGATCATCTTCCTTTCCTTCCCAGCCCCATCCTGTTGCATTGTGCTGCCATCATTTAGCATGACTCCTCTATAATCCATGTGCTGACTCACACGCCCAGTCCATGGAAACATCTTTACAGACACACTTATTGTGTTCTTCACCAGAATTATAAGTCTTTCAATCCCCGCAATAACCTATATTCATCATTACCCCTAGAGGTAAAATGGGGGGAAATGGATCACAAAAGGGAGCAAGATAGTTGAGATAATTGTACTACTAATTTCTATTAGTTTATTAAATGCAATAGTTAGTGCTTATATTGTCTGATCAATTTTATTCTCCTGCATCTGGTAATCTGAGCAACTACTTTGAAGATAGGTAATAGAATAATCATTGCTAATTTCCTATCATCTTGTTTTAAAATTCTGTATTAATTTTTGTTATTTTTTCTCTCTTTAAAATAAAAAAGGGGAGTCCTAGCCCAGGTCCAGTGAGTGTGCAGAGAGTTTCCTGCTACCCTGCACCAGCGGGACCAGTCCCAGCCCAGGCGCAGCATGGGCCAGACCC
>NW_004524585.1:4846624-4851032 GCF_000260255.1 Octodon degus | reverse complement strand
AGGAATATGGTAGGGTAGGGATGAAAAAAAAGAAAAAGAGGAATTCAAATATATTTAGTCACCGGTCTGATAGCTCAGGGGACTAAAGTGCCTGCAGAGAGAGAGAGAGAGAGAGAGAGAGAGAGAGAGAGAGAGAGAGAGAGAGAGACAAAGAGAGACAAAGAGAGACAAAGAGAGACAAAGAGAGACAAAGAGAGCCCAGAGTAAAAATTATGAAATTTGGATTATCACTGATGAGTAATATGAAATAAAGGTGTGTCAAGTAGTTTAAAATTCCCCAAACATTAGAAGTACATAGGGCCGGTCTGATAGCTCAGGGGACTAAAGTGCCTGCTTAGGCAGAGTGCAGTGGCTGGGGTTCGATCCCCAGTGTGCTGTGCAAGGCCCCGCCCCCAAGATGTGCTGAATTGAGACTGGGCGTGGTGGCGTGCACCTGTAACCCCAGTGCTTGGGAGGCTAAAAACAGGAGGATCACTATGAGTCCGATCTAGTAGTGAGACCCTGAACACCTTGTAGACCTTGTCCTAAATAAATAAATAAGTGGTGAGTATTATTTTAGCCATGTATTGTACCCATAACAACTGGGATTTTTTTGCTGTTGTTATTTTGGGGTTTGTTTGGTGGAAAAAGCGATTGAACTCAGACACTTGTACTTGCCAGAGAAACACTTATTCTACTGAGCCATCTCCCTGGCCCCATCCATAATAACTTTTAAGTAACTATTAGCTTTATTTTTCTAAAAATCTTAGTTATATACTTAAAAAGTAGCAATATTAGTGCTCCAGGTTTAGAAGTTCACCGCAACATTTTAAATATGTGTACTAAGAGAACAAAGATGTTTCTGTGATTGCCTTTATCCTTAATGGAAAACACCTTTGTAAAGCTTAAAAAAAAAAAACTCAAAAAGCAAAACAAAACAAAACCCAAAAAGAAAATCACCTTTGTCTTCTGTGGATATAAATCAGCCCGTGTGCACTGAAGTTGTTAAGTTGACTGCACCGAAGCTCATCCCACGTTACGCAAGCTTCAAATCATTTCCACAAATATGTTTTAAACTCTGCTCAGTCTGCTAACATTTTCATATGTTGCCTTCCTACAACAGATGGCTGAGGATTCTAATCAAGAGATTTTGTCAAAATCAACAAAAATCGTTGCACAGAATCTATAGTTATTGAGAAAAAAAGTCCAGAAACATATGTTCTGGTATCCGGTATCCTGCTTGCTCCTCTGATAGGAAGCTTGCATATGGTTTAATCAACCTTTTTCACATTACAGTGAAATCTCTCCCTGGTAGCGGCTCTGTGCTTAATGTTGCTGCAGTCGGACACTGTTTCATTAACAACTGCATAGACTTTTGGATGCAATATATTTATCTCTTTTTCTCTACAATGGCTCAATATGCTCTTAGGAAGTGCTTTTATTCAAGTCATATTTTTTATAGGTTTAAGATGAATGAATCTTGAAACACAAGACAAAATTTGAAAACACATGATACAGGGAAAATTCAAAAGTGAGCTTAATTTTAGACAATTAAGTTTTTCTTATAATCAACACTGGAGCCTGAATATGTATGAAGAGTCCAATAGCACCTTTAAATGAATTTGACATTCTGAGCAATAGATTTAAATGGAGTTGAGACTTGTATCTACAATTATGTCTAATTTGCATGTAAAGCTATATATCGCCTGTATTGTAATGAGACAGGGTTATTATGGAACAAATTATGTGTGATATTTTAGTCTGCTCAAATAGCTCCAACACTTTCTTTAAATGACCTTAAATAGAAGTCAATTTAAAAGCATTTATAGATTAACTCTTTTATTTTAATCTTTTTTCCTACATACTGTAAGAAATAGCTAACTACGTACAATCAAAGGTGCATGCACATACATTTCAATCTGTACACAATTTAAGTCTATAACTCCAATGAATCCATAACTTAGTTCCTGTAATATTTACGATGCTTTCCCATCATAGTTAGAAAATTGCACAAGCTTGCATTCCTTAAATGTCTTTCTATAAAACATAGATAAGATGAAAAATATGCTCTTACAGCAAAGTTACAATAACTGTGGATTTGAAGGAAACCAGAATAGAGAAATTGGATGTAAATATCATAAAATGGACATGTATATATTACAAATTCATATATACTTGTTTATGATGCAATTTAAATATGCAAAATAGAAAAACATTCTATACATTCTATTATAACTTGATCTACCAGTAAATGCAGCTTATGGTAAATATTAGCATACAATGTATAATACATATTGCCACTAAAACCGTTCTAAAATTATTTGTGTATATAAAACGGATTATATTCATAAAAATTTGACTGATTCTCATATTTCTCTTATTTTCTTCCACCTGGAAATCTACCTCATCCTAAATTTTCTTCTAACTTTTCTAAAATATGTTCAATAAAAATTTTGTCACTCATTATCCTTTTCCACGCCAACTGTATTTAGGTGGTAATTTTTGATATATTTTTTCATCCAATGTGCATTCTTGATTTAGTTAAAATTTTGTTAAAATGTTTTAATAAAGCAACTTAATATCAGGACTCAAAATCTATCCTATGATTATATTGTACTATAAAGGTTCTTGTCTTTTGCCATATCATTATAAAACATCTTTAGGCTACCAGAAACTGTCAGGATACAAACGTCTCTGTGTCTATGTCTATGTCTGTTTCTGTATCTGTGTCTGTCTCTCTCTCTCTCTTGTCTCTGTGTCTGCCTCTGCCTTTGCCTCTGACTCTGTCTCAGTCTCTGTCACAAATACATACATACAGAAAAAAATTGTAATTCCAATTTTCAACAAACGTGGATTAAAAAATGTTAGAAAAAAATGAGATGTATGTTAATTAGGCATAAGTAAAAGGGAAGTGAAGTCAAGAAAAAAATACATATTTAAAATCTCCCATGGCATAAAAACTGCAGTTTTGTTTTTCCATTGTCACCTGATTAGAGGAGTGTGGAGTCCAGAGAAAATACTCAGCATTCTGTATTCACATCCTAACTTTGATACAGAAGAACAGATAATCTTTTCATCTATTGTTTATATTTGTGTTTCTACAGTTTCATTATCTAAGGCTGAAGCTTAAAGTAACTTCACAAATTCTCTTTCTTTAGTTTTACATTTTTATTCTTTTAAATAGAATGAAAATACTTAAAAGCAATACAGGACTTCACTAAAACAAATAAACATTCAACAATAGTTGTTATACTGCATATTGTTGTCTGTGAATTACCTGTTCAGATTACCAGATAAAGATAAGCATGAAAAATTAGTCAAAAATTATACAAAATTGAAAAGGAAAGAGAGGAAAAAGTTAAACATTATCTGCTACTTTCAATGCACTAATTATCTAGGCAATCTAAAATTTAAACATTAAAAAAGAAACACTAATCCCGGGCGGCTGTGCTGGCCCCACCCCCAGGGCACACTGAGAAGGTGATTAACACTGGACATGGTGGCCCACGCCTGTGTTCCCAGGGCTGGAGAGGCTGTAGTAAGACCTTGTAGACCCTGTATTAAATTTAAAAAAAAAAGAAAAAGAAAAAGAAATACTAAAAGTACTGGAGGAAAAAGTAAGTAGGAGTCTTGAAGCCATAGGTATAGAGTTCATGAACAAAAACCAAATTTCATGGAAATAGTTCAAAGAATCTGAACTTGTGTTCTCATCCTTTAAAAAAGTTTATGCATATCAAAAGAAATCAACTGAATAAAAAGAAAGCCGCACTTTGGAAAATATCTTAGATGACTGTCTCTCAGAAAAAGACTTCTATCTAGAGAATTTTACAAATAAAGAAGTTTTAAAAATCAGTTCGCCCCACCTAATTCAAAGACCCAATCAAAGAAATTAGGCATCTGCGATGAAATAAATATAAACTTCTCAGATTAATAAACACAAATGGAAAAAACTTGTAAATATACAAAAAATATTCAATATCATTGATCATTCAAGAAGTGCAAATTTAAACAACACTGAGATTCCATCTCACCCTAGAAAGAATATTTGTCAAGAAGTCAACCAATAACAAATGTTGAAGAGGTTGTGGAGAAGCAAGAATTCTGATCCACTCTTGGTGGGAATATGGACTGGTACAACTACAATGGAAATCAGTTGGGAGATTCCTGCCTCTCTCTCTCCTGTCTGCCTTTTCTGTTCTCTCTCTCTCTCTCTCTCTCTCTCTCTCTCTCTCTCTCTCTCTCTCCCTCTCTCCCCCTTCCCTTCCTCCCTGTCATCTTCCCTCTTTCCCTCCCTCCTGCCTCTGTCTCTCTGTCTCTGTCTCTGTCTCTGTCTCTCTCTCTCTCCCTCCCCCTTCCTTTCCTCCCTCTTCTTTCTGTCTCTCTGTCTCTGTCTCTGTCTCTGTCTCTGTCTCTCTCTCCCTCCCCCTTC
>NW_004524585.1:4844723-4846524 GCF_000260255.1 Octodon degus | reverse complement strand
CCCTCTTCTTTCTGTCTCTCTGTCTCTGTCTCTGTCTCTGTCTCTGTCTCTCTCTCCCTCCCCCTTCCTTTCCTCCCTCTTCTTTCTGTCTCTCTCTGTGTCACCTTCCCTCCTACCTCTGCCTCTGTCTCTGTCTCTGTCTCTGTCTCTGTCTCTGTCTCTCTCTCTCTCTCTCTCTCTCTCTCTCTCTCTCTCTCTCTCGCTATCCTGTGTGTACAAAAGTACTAGATCTTTTAAACTGAGTATTTTGAAAGCTGGTAAAAAAAGAAAACAATTAATTGAACAGTAAATCTGAAATACCTACAAGTATTAAAAAATAGACAGTGAAAACTATTTTTCATTCATTCAAAGTAGTGTCCCTAAAAACAGAAAAGGAATTTTCAAAAAATGTAATCATGAATTTGAAAACTTCAGAATCTAAAAATGTAACTTATTTCAGTAGGACAAAAGAAATCAACATCTAGACCAATTTCGGTGTGCCTGTATGAGTATAGCCAGTAGGCCAGCCAAAAGAAGGGCAAATTAGCACAGACGAATGACAGCTTTACAAAGACATCGATACACTATTTCTAACAAACCAAAGAGAAACAAGTATATAAGCAAGTTTATTCTGTAATTAAAGTGTGCAAAAATCATTTTCAGAGTAACAAAAATGTACAAACTACAATTAGAATTGCTAAATTACTGAAGGCTGTACACTTGGATGAAGGAAAATGACTATAAAGGAGATGTGAAGATTAAAGAATATAAAGTGAATTGTGAAATTAACTAAATATTATATTAATCTAATAATATTAGTATAGGAAAAGATACCTAACTCTAATGCATTAAGGAAAAAGTGAAAGTTAGGAAATAGGCAAGAAAACTTGCTAACTGATTTAAAAAAAAAAGTCTTGGTAAAATAGCTAGAGAATAAATTAATGATGAAAATGTGTGGAAATTTATAATCCTAGAAAAGAAAGAAAACTTTAAAATAGAAATCTTAGTCAAAAGAAGGGGCATGATAGATAAAATAGTTCAACTCTAATGTTGAGAAGGTTATTTAATCCATGGAGAACTGTATTCACTTTGCCTTTGTTTTTTCAAAAATAATTTTTAACAGGACAAAAGAGTATTCTGATAATGTTGGTCATTACTGGATGAAAAAGACCATTTATTTTTATGTAATATTTTAAAATGTATCCCATTTGTGAAAGATACAGGTTGTGCCAATTTGTCATATGACTTAGCAAATCATGTGACAAATCTTTAGCAATATCGGTAGTTCTTAGTTTTCACGGAGAAATTATCATGCTATATTTGTATCTTATATATATTATCAGAGAATTAGATTTTTTCAAGGTGAGTTTATATTTTTGGCACTAATAATAATATTACCAAAATGTTACTTTAGAAAACATAGTATACCCAACATGATATTGAGAGTACTATTGTAAAATTTTGCTTCTTACAATGAATGAACTACAAAAATTTCACAAAATACTTGTTTAATAAATTTAAGAATAAACAAATTTTAAATCTATGTTTTGTAATACAATGCTTTACAAAATTAAAACCTTAAATTGAAGAATTAGTTGTCTTACAAGTTAGCATGAATATCTTCTTTATAAAAGTAAATGTTGAGGGGCTGGGGAGATAGCTCAGTAGAATAAGTGCTTGCCTGGCAAGCACAAGGGCCTGAGTTTAATCCCCGGTCCCACCAAAAAAAAAAAAAAAAGTAAGTGTTGAGACAAATTATTTATTTAATACTTTGAAGAGACTATCCACTTGTAAGTAACATTAAATATAATATATTTCAAAG
>NW_004524585.1:4829280-4844623 GCF_000260255.1 Octodon degus | reverse complement strand
TAATTTATAATTAATGTTTATCTTCTGAAGTTTATTTTCATTTCTATTATAAATAGGTGGTTTAAATAATTTCCAATTTATATTTAACCCCTGAAATGTATTTAAGGGACCATGTTATTGGAAAATATTCAATTTACATTTATGCAGTGAATGTTTTAGGAGTGGATAAAATTAGGGGTAACTGAAATAATGTAGTTTGAAAAATCTTTGGAACATTCATGCCTTTCTAAACTGAGAAAGAAGTTTTAAAACCTAAAGGAGACAGCTGTGATCTGTACGCCTTTCACGCATGCAGATGTGGATCTTTCCTGGCACCATTTATGAGCTTTGTTAAAGACTCTGGATGATCTGCCCTACTGGCAAGCTCTGACCAGTAGACCCCACTTCACAGGCCTGGAACTTGTGCTTGAGCTGGTTCAATCTTTCAAGAACTAAGGAGGACCCTGATCAGCCCACCTGCATGCTGCAGAGCTGTTGATATACAAACCCAGTGTGGACAGGAGAGGAGGGTTCCTGGTGCCTTTCAAGATCTTTGGAGAAGACTACAGGTGACTTGTGGCATTGATAAACTCTGACCCTTAGCCCCCAGCAGGCAGGCATGGGGATTCTGTTTGGGCTGGACCAACCTTTTAAGAACTTAGAAGGACTCTGAGCAGCCCGCTGAGATTCTAGGGAGCTGAGATCCATTGGCCCAATGCACAGAGGCTTGAGCTATCCTGGCACCTGGTCCATGCATTTATTAATCTAGGAGTACTCTGAGTGGCCCATGGGACTCTGCCAAGTGGAACCACTTCACCCCAGCACACAGGTGTAGAGCCTTGCTGGCACTGCTCCAACATTTTAAGAACTTAATAGGATTCTAGGCAACCCATCAGATCCTGGTGAACCGAGCCGACACACATCACCTACACTGACATCAAGTCATCCCCACTAGAAGTGAAAGCTTTGGTAAGACCTATCCTGCTCCCCACTGTAGCAAAACTCTTACAGACACATGCCTCTACACTGTCCCACCACTGCTAAGTCTAGATGATTACTAGGAGGTTCAAGAATGCCAAAAGCAGGAGCAAAAGTTAATCTCAATATTCTAGCCCACCTAGCCAAACCCAGAAGGTAAAGACATACAAGAGCACGGAAATCATACACTTGAAATTTTTGAAATGATAGCAACAGAAGTAAAGAAACAAGTCCATAAGTCTATAAAAGAAATAAGAGGGCCAGGGAGATGGCTCAGTAGAATAAGCATTTGCCTCACAAATGCAGTGGCCTGAGTTCAATCCCCATTTCTGTCAAAAAAAAAAAAAAAAAAAAAAAAAAGAGAGAGAGAGAGAAAGAGAAAGAAAGAAAGAAAGAAGATCAGAAATAATATTTCAGATCAGAAAACAAATGACAACAATCATGAAATAATTGCTCAGCACAGCTAAAGAAGACACAGATTAAAAAACAACAACAACACAATAGAAAAATGATGTAAACATTGAAAGAACAATACAAGAAAGAAATAGAATGTGTGAAACAGATTCAAACAGATAACCAGGAGATTAAGAACTCCACTGAAAGCCAGCAAAACTCCCTGAATGAAACTGAAGATAGACTTTCACACCTTGAAGACAGTGGTGTGCCTAATGAATGTGAAAGGAAAGATCTCTTAAAACTAATGAGGAACCAGGAAATAATTCAGCAGCTATAAGATGACACAAAAAATTACATAGAATGATAGGTGTCAATGAAGCAGAAGGAGACAGCAAAAAAATAGCATAAAAAGACTATTTGCAGAAGCACTAGCAGAAAATTTTCTTTGAGAAAGAAACATGAAAAAAGATCCTGAAATACAATTAATCAAGGCATATAGAACTCCAAATACCCACAATCAATATAAATCTACACCTAGATATATAATAATCAAGATATCAGAAATTCTGAAAAAGAACTGAAAATTAAAGGCTGATAGAAGAAGCGCATCACTTACAATGGAAATCCCATCAGAATCACAGCAGAGGGGGCCGGCGAGATAGCTCTGCGGACAAAGTGCCTGCTTTAGTAAGCACAGAGACCAGTTTTATCCTAGGTCCTGCATGCTGCACCAGCCCCACCTCCAGGACACACTGAGCCCGGGACAGAGTCTGGGCATGGTGATACACACCTGTAATCCCAGTGCTGGGGAGGCTGAAAGCAGGAAGATCATCATGAGTCCAATCTTCATAGTGAGACACTGTACCAAATACACAAATAATAATAGTAAAAGGAATCACAACAGATTTCTCAACACAAACCATCAAATCAAGAAGAGCTTGGAGTAAATTATTTCAAAGTAAAGCCTATGTCCTGATGGATTCACAGCTGAGCTTTGAATCTACAGGGTCTCACTACACAGATCAGACTCATAGTGGTTCTTCTGTTTTCAGTCTTCCAAGCACTGGGATTACAGGTGTGCACCACAAAGCCCAGTCTCAGTAGCCATCTCAGTGCACCCCATGGGCAAGGATGGCATGGCAAGCTGGGGATGGAACCCTGGCCACTGCACTCTGTGTAAGCAGGCCCTTTAGTTTGCTGAACTATCTGAGCAGTACTTAAGAGGAAAATTTATAGTATTAAGTTCGCAATTAAGAAAACTGAACAAGCCCAAGTAAAAGATCTTATGCCACATCTTAAGCTCCTAGGAAAAGAAGAGCAAGTCAAGCCCAAAGTGCAAGGAAGACAGGAAATTTTAAAGATTAGAGCAGAAATTAATGTGCTGGAGAAGAATAAAACAATATAGACAATCAATAAATCAAAGTGTTGGTTCTTTATAAGAATAATAAAATTGATAAACTCCTATCCAAGCTCATTAAAAAGGAAAGAAAAACAACACACATTCATGCAGTAAGGGGTGGAAAGGGCAAAATCATCACAGACAGTAGAGAAAGTGAGAAAGATCATCAGTACCTACTTCCAAAATCTTTACTCTCACAGAATGGAAAACACAGAAGAAATGGGCAGTTTCCTAGATACATAAAGAAACTGGAAATGTAATAATAATAATAAAAATTTCTACCAACAAAGTAAAGCCTATGTCCTGATGGATTCACAGCTAAGCTTTATATGAAATTTAGAAAAGATTTAATGCCAACTTTTCTCAAATTCCTCAATGACATTGAAAGGGAAGCAATTCTCCCAAACTCTTTCCTGAAGGCATGTAGTACTCTGGTTACAAAACCAGAGAAAGAGCCAACTGAAAAAGCAAACAGGACAATTTCTACAATGAATATAAATGCAAAATCCCTCAATAAAATGCTAGCAAACAGAAGGAAGCAACCCATCAAGGAGATTGTACATCACAACTAAGTGAGACTCATCCCAGGAATGCATGGTTCTTTCAACATAAATAAATCTATAAATTTAATGTATCACATCAATAGAGCCTAGGACAAAAACCACATGATCATTTCAAAAGATGCAGAAAGAGCTTTGACAAAGTGGAGCACTCTTTTATGAAAAACATCTTTAAAAGAATCAGAATAAATGGTCTATATCTCAATCTGATATAGATATAGACATCTATAAGAAACAAACAGTCAACATCATACTTAATGGGAAAAACTGAAGGCCTTCTCTTTAAAATCAGGAACAAGAGAAGAATGTCCACTATCTGCATTCCTCTTAAAATAGTTTAAAAATAATTTTTCTTTTAAAAATTAGCCAGAAAAGTTAGAAAAGAGAGAGATAAAGGAATAAGTATTGGAAAAGAAGTGAAAATATTATTATTTGCAGATGACATGATACTCTACATAGAGGACCCCAAAAACTCCACCAAGAGTCTTGCAGATTTAATCACCAAATTCAGCAACATAGCAGGATACAGAGTTAGCACTGAATATACTAATATTTTTGTGCACAAACAATGAACGTACTGAGAGAGAGAAATTAGGGAAACTACACATTTCACAATAACATCCAAAAAGATGAAATACTTATGAATCAATCTCACAAGTGACATAAATGATGTATACACTGAAAATGATGATACTCTGAGAAAAGGGATTGAAGAGGATTTGAGAAAGTGGAAAGATATTCCACACTCCTGAATAGGAAGAAGCAACGCTGTGAAAGTGGCCATACTACCAAAGTTGTTATACAGATTCAATGCAATACCAATGAAAATACAATTAGTATACTTCATAAAACTAGAGAAAACTTTACTCAAGTTCATTAGGAACTGGAACAGACTCAACATCAAAGACAATCCTGGGAAACAAAAGAAAGGCAGGAGGCATCACAATCCCTGACCTAAAATTGTACTGTAAAGCTACAATGATAGAATCAGCATGGTACTGGTATAGAGAAAATGAAAACCTGAGGATCAGTGCAACAGATTAGCAGATGCACATACAACAGCAAACACACTCAGCCACCTTATCTTTGAAAAGGGACCAATCATGGTGACTGGACAAAAGGTAGCCTTTTTAATAAATGTTGCTTGAAAAATTTCCTTTCCATGCACTGGTGGCTAAAACTAGACTCATACCTATTACTATACACAAAACTGCAGTCAAAATGGATGAAATATTTAGATATTAAAACAGAAACACTAAGTCTTCTGGAGGAAAATGTAGTAGAAATCTTAAAGTCATAAGGGTAGGTATAGAGTTCATGAACAAAAACCAAACTATGTAGGAAATACTTACTGGTATCTTATCTTTTTGAAAACGTTCTGTACTTCAAAGAAAATCTCCAATAGAGTAAAAAGAAAACCACACAAACCAGGAAAAATTTGTAGTCAATTGAAACAATCCTTAGATTCCATCTCACCCCAGAAAAATGAGTAACATCAAGAAGCCAGCCAATAACAAATGGTAGTACAGCTGTGGGTATAAAGGAATCCTTTTGCACTGTTGGTGAGTGTACAGACTGGTGCAACCACTATGGAAATCAGTGTGGAGATTCCTTGAAAAGCTAGGATTGGAGATCCCATTCAAGCCAGCTATTCCCTTCCTGGGTATTTTTCCAGAAAAACTGAAAACCTCATACCACAGAAATACATATGCATCCACATCTGTAGTAACAAAATTTGTTACAGCTCAATCCTGGAAACAATCTAGAAGGCCAACAGTTGGAGAACGAAAAAAGAAGATGTGTTATGTTTATACAATGGAGTACAATTCATCTATAAAACAGATAAATTTGACTCTTTTGTTGGTAAATGGATGTAAGTAGAGAACATACTCTTAAGCGAAATAAATAAGACCCACATATGCAAACTGTATTAACTCTTTAGTGTGAGAACCCTAAAAAGAAAATGGAATCTGAAGTGTACAATAGATCCTGCAGAAAGGGAATGAACTCATTTAAAAGGAAAGAGTTTCTGAATTGGACAGAAGGGTGTGAAAGGGAGTGGGGAAAGAGATATATCTACGTGCATAGGCAGGATGGTTTCAACAACTGTACTGTGGATTTCTGTTGGTCTCTGGAAAGGAGCAGGTAATGCTTAAATTGTTTTATCTCCTTTTTTCAATTGTTGATACTTTTTCTCTTCTTAATTTCTTATATACTTCATTTTTTTCTTTCTTCTTCCAATTTCATATGTACATATCTGGTAATATGAATAACTAGTTGGAAGATAACACTGCATTACAACAAATGCTGTGAAATTCATATCACTTTACTATTCTGTATCACTTATAATTTTCATGTGTTAATACTATTTTGTAGTTTCTTTAAAAAAATAAAATAGTAAAACCCTAAAGTATTTGTTATGTGCAAGAACTTTGTTTGCTTGGGTTTTACAGTTCCTAATTTTTCTTCTCATAAATACTAGAGTACCAAAGCAAACTTATAAGACTACTATAATTCCATTTGGAATGGTTAGAAAAAATTAACATGAGAGCAAACAAAACATAAAAGTTTATTTCATTTAAAACTAGAAATCATATCACTTCTGAAAAGTAATTTGAGTTACTATTGTCTCACTTGCTGCTAAATTTTGACTGTATCCCTTTCTTAACTCTATCTTTTACTTCATGAATTCAAATGTTTGGAACCATTACATCCTTTGACAGGTAGTTTTCATTTGGGGGTCTTATAAAAAATTAGTAATAATCTTTGGCTTTCCTATTTTTTTTTCTTTTGCAGAACCAGGGATTGAACTCAGGCCCTTGTGCTTACATGGCAAGCGTTTATTCTACTGAGCCATTTCCCTGGCCCAATGTTCTTCTTTCAGTACTCTTTCCTTATGTTTTTTATGCTGATGGTTCTTAAAATAAATATCATCCATTCACTGATACTTTAAACATCTGAGGGCTGGCCAAATAGTTCAGCAGATTAAAGTGCCTGCAAGCAGACTGCAGGGGCAGGGTTTGATTCCCTAGGCCTGCTATGCCGGCCCTGCCTCCCCAGGCATGCTGAGACAGAGATTGAGACTGGGCATGGTTGCGCATGCCTGTAATTTCAGCTCTTGTATGGCTGTAAACAGGTGGATCACTATGAGTCCGACCTAGTAGTGAGAACCTGAACACCCTGTAGACCCTTCCAAATAAATAAATAAATAAATAAATATCCGCATTTAATTACAACATTCACTTATGATTCATGCATTTATTCAATAAAAGTTATTGAAATTGTACCATGTGATACATATTATTCTAAACACTAAGAGCATAGCACATGCCTGATATATTACATAACAATAAACATAAAGGCAGAAACAGAAAAATTTTATACGGAGTAGTGAAATTCTAAGCAGGTAATCAGTAAAAGCTTCCATGTGAAACTGACATCTGAACAATAGCAGTGAAGACACACATATATAGATTTCAGGAAGAACTCTAAAAGTAAAACCATCAACAAAAGACAAAGGGGTCCAGTGGACATGTGTCTGGCTTCTCAGGAAAGATATCAGCAGGACAGTTGACAGATTGGAAAGACAGAAAAAGTATAACAGGAATTTGCCAAATCATTAAATGGACTGATTTCTTGTTGCAGGCTTATTCAAGAAGTAATCCATGTATTGATCAAAAGGTAAGTACAGACATTACAAGAACATATTCTATAGGTGCTCAGCATTATTAAACTGTTATGGTTTAGATCTGAACTGTTTGCAAAAGCCGTATGTGTTTGAATTATAGACTTCTAACTTTTATCCATGATTTTTACTGTAGGTCTGGTTAAAAGGAGCTATTAGTACACAGGACACAGGTGGACTGTTTGGAAGATGCCCAGATCAGGAGAACTATATACTCACAGTAACTTAACCCATTGATAGCTAAATGTAGAGTTAGTAAGTAGGAGCTAATGGCAGGTCAAGTCACTGTCAGTGTGATCTGGAAGGCTGCACTGTCTCCTTTTCTTCTCTGGACCCTCCCTTCTCTCTTTGTTTTGTGATTCTCAGTTGCTGTGATACCTTACATTGGTTCAAAATCCATTAAAATTGATTTGTGGAAAGGATTTCTACAAGTGTTGTGACATAAGTTAGAGAATCCCTAAGAGGTTGTACGCAGAGGTTGACAGACATTCTTGGTCAGAACTCAAAAGACAAAAATGCTGCCAGGAATCTGGACAATAAACTGTAGGGTCAAGAGGTTTCAGGTGAGAGGGAAAAATGTATTTAAAAATGAACTGTATGTATTATACAATGATAAAAATTTGTTTTCATTTACCTATGTTCTAAGAATTTGTATGAAGCTAAACTTCACAAAACTGAGGATCATAAAGTACATAAAAGTCTGAGCACTAGTCAAGTAGGCAGAAAAGATTTCAAGGGAGTTAGTGTTTAGCCTGTGTCCTGTGTACTAACAGCTCCTTTTAACCAGACCTAAAGTAAAAATCATGGACAAAAGTTAAAAGTCTATAATTCAAAACTGTTAAAGCTGTGTCAGAAAGTGCTATATTTGGTTTGAGACCATGTGGTTGATAAAAGCACTAGAACCACTAAAAATAAGCCAAGTATTTTGCATTGGACAATAAAGATGATGTCTTGATGGAAGTTTAGGAATTGGCAAGACTGATCCCCTCCATTCTTGATTCAAACTTATAAAAGGATGAACTCCTTTAAAAGACTTACCTTTGAGAAGAGAAACCCAGAATGAGTTTCTCCCTTGGGACCACTAGGTGAAACAAATCCCCAATTCTGCCATTCAGATACTCAGAATCTACTATAGGATTTCTCTAAATGGGGATGGGACCAGCTTCTCCTGGAGTTGATAGGGAACATTCACCTGCAGTTGGTAGTATATCTGTATGGTACTAGTTTCACAGACAGCGAAGTACAACAGTTGTGAGGTCATAGAAACTTACACTCAGATTTCACAAAATATCCTGGGGGCTATATAATGTATTATGATTGGGTCATAGTCCCTGAAAGGAGATCTAAAAATAGCAATATATAGTGCAATATATAGTTGAATTGAAGGTAGAGGCTCCAGGAAATGGAAGGTGCCAAAAGTATGAAGCATCGATAGAGGAAATCCACAACAGATAATTTAAGAATCATTGATTTGGAAAACTGAGTTTTTCTTTGATAGTGATGTGAAGTAATAGATATTTTAAGAGTCTAGACATAGAGGCACACACCTGTAATCCCAGTGCTGAGGAGGCTGAAAGCAGGAGGATCACTATGAAACCAAGCTGCATAGTGAGACCCTGTAACAACCAAATACATTACATAAACAAACAAATAAATTAAAAAAAATAGATGTTTTAAAAAAAGAGCAACAAAGTATAACTTACCTATGAAAAGAGTAGTACTCTTACAAGATTAGGAAAGAAAATCTTACTAGAGTCAAGCTTAAGGGATCTAGCAAGACCCTATTTTAAAATAAAATATTTAAAAGAGTCCTAGGGATACAGCTCCGTGTGAATGCTCTCAGTTTAATTCATAGCATCACCACAACAAAAGAAGTTCCCTTCAGCTTCTGTCAGGAAATTATTAAAGGAGGGACACAGGTCTAAATGTGGACATGAGTTAAGTGGGTGCTGAAAAGAGCAGGGGAGTGAGGATGTAGCACGGGAAGAGCAGGGAGAGAGAGTAAGACGTTCTTAGTTTTTGAACATAGAAAAAAGAAGAAATTTTGAAAGGGCACATAGAGAGTTGAGATAAAGAAAAAGAGCCAATGATACCACAAAACCTTGACCTGAACAGTGAAAAGAAATTGGCATTAACTCATGTTATTTGTGCGAGTAGAGGTTTTGGATAGCGGAAGTGAAGAATGCCAGTCAGGAACTTGCCTTGGGACATAACCATCTGTAGAGATCCATTGTAAGGGCTGGCCTGATAGCTCAGCGGATTAAAGCGCCTGTTTAGGCAGAGTGTAGCAACTGGGGTTCAATCCCCAGGGTGCGGTGCAGGACCCGCCCCCAGGACACGCTGAGACAGCAATTGAGACTGGGTGTGGTGGCGTGCACCTGTAATCCCAGCACTTGGGAAGTTGAAACCAGGAGAATCACTTCGAGTCCAGTACGATCTATGTAGTAAGACCCTTGTAGACCCTGTCCGAATACATTAAAAAAAGAGAGACAAATTGTACAGCCTATTGAATAATATCAAATAGAAACTGATTTTAAACTGAGAAATACTGAATTTAATGTTTAGCAGTAAAAACTTTCAGAGTATAGCATTTTCATATTGCTATAATTTACACTAGGTAAAATTATGTAACTTGGATTGATTGTTCGTCTTCCCCTGGAGCACATTGTTAAATTCTACAATATGCATGTTCACATATGGTCTCTATTAATGTCTTACAAGGCAGGCAGAGATTTCTAAATATTGTAGAGGAGGGAGTGGTTTTTAGAAGATCAAGCTTTTTTCCCGAACAATACATAATCAATAATATGAAGGTACATTATGGTAGCATTAGTACATATTATAGCTTCATTAAATATTTTAAGGCGGTTTTTATATTTTCTTTATGGAAGATAAATGTAGAAACCTTTTACTAAGTATTTCAGATAAGCTCCTACAGTTGGTTACTGGTAGAAACACAATTTTAGTGCTATTGATAGCTAAAGAGGCCAAGGATTTCAACATTTATTAACTGTATCCTCTAAAAGAACAATGATTGATAATCAGATATTTCTTAAGTTTGTGCTCACATATTTCCCAAGTTTCCTGGCTATTTCTAATGAATTTATCTCTCAACATTTGCACATGAATCCAAAACACTTGAGAGTTCCTTATGCACACATTGCTGGGTCTCACCTTCTTGGTTGGTAACTCACTCTGCCTGAGGCAGGGGCCAATATTTATACAGGATTTCCAAAGAGCTCTCCAGGAATATTGATGCTACTGGCCTATGTGAGGTATTTTGAGAACTATTGCTTTGTTGTATGGACTATTTATATGTTATGAACTCAAAGACTGTTCTACTGTTAATAGGCATATCCTCTTTTAAGTGAATTACGATTTAAAATGTACGTGTCAGCCCTCACAAATCTAAAGAGAGACCACAGACCTTTGAATTTATTACCAAAGTGATTTTCTCACTTCATGCCCTTCATGACAGGGAATACTTTCTGAAAAAGACAGGCGAAATCACAATGACAACTTCATAAGGATAAAATTCATGCTGACAGAGGCAGTTTCTGCCAAGCAGGAAAGGGGTATCACACTCAATTTGCTCTTTGGAACTTTGGTTAAAGGAGCCAGGTGAACAGCTGTATTTATGAGCTTCCTCTTTTTTCTGTTTTCTTTCTTTTTCCAATTTCAGCACATGTATGAATGAAGACAAGGGAGACAAGAAAGTACACACACACACACACACACATACACACACATACAGTACTGCTAATTGTACTATTAATTTTTCTTGGTTTATTGAATGGAAGGTTAATGTTTAATTGTTTGATCAGTCTTGCATACTTACATCTGGTAATTTGAGCAATGACGTTGAAGATAACAGTGGATAATATAGCAGGCATTGTTAATTTCTTCTCATCTTGTTTTGAAATTCTGTATCATTTTTACTCTTTTCTATTTTGGTTTGCCCTTTGTTTGTGATGGTTTTTTCCCTTTAAAATAAAAAAGAAAATGGAAAGAATGTGAGACATTAAAATAGTGAGGCAAGTTGGGGAAGACAGTCCCCTGAAGCCCATCATGTTGCCCTTTGCGTCACCATCTGACCTTCTGATAGAATTCCAGTCATGTAAGTTGTGTTTTTCTTTATAAGTTGTGTGTTCTGTTATTCATCTCTTAATACTTTTTCATTGAATTTACTGGCAAAAACATAGTGGCAGATTTTATAATTCAATTCACAGTAGCTACAGTAAGTGTCAGCATCAAAATCTGCATGTTTCTACTGAAAACTCAATTTCAGTGGAACTTTTAAGAGTGTTTCAAATAAAAACATTCCTAATGATGCTGTTTTAAAGGATTATTTCGGATTTTATTTCAATAGTTATTTCCCTAACATTTTTTTCTTTCTCTCTCTATATTTTGTTTAGAAGCACATAGTTTTAAATAAATTTGTAATGCTTTTGCATCAATTTTTGTCAACAAGGAAGCTAAACTATAAAAATGATATGTCTGAAATTGAAGTCATTAGAATATATTTTAAAAATACTCAGTGTAAAAGGGTAGCAATAAAAATGTCCATATTAATTGTTGCCTCTGTAGATTGTAAAAGACTGAGATAGTATTAACTAAGCCTTTGGGTGTGTTTGAAGTACGTTCTCATCTCAGATATTTGTATATTTTCTTTCTTTTAAAAATTATTATTATTATTATTGTTATAGTCATTCATGTATTTGGTACAGGGTTTCACTTTGTAGCTCAGAATCGTGGTGATCCTCCTGTTTTCAGCTTCCCCAGCTTTGGGATTACAGGCATGTACCAACACACAGAGAATGGCTCAGTGTGCTCAGGGCGCAGGACCTGTACTGCATGTGGGACCACGGTCAAACCCTGAGATATCTCACTGGCCCTGCATCTTTTCTTTCTTTGCTTTCTGATTTTTTATTGTTGTTTTTTGTTTTCCCCACTGACAAACTAAGTGTTAAACACACAATATCGCAAACTTTAATTAATATCAAAACTTTTTTCTTTCATTAATAAGTAATTCAAAATGTTTTCTTTTCCCTTTTAAGTAATGAAAAATCATACTGAATTTGATAATTTTATTCCTCATGTGAAAATCTGTATTTTACAGGCTATTTCCTAAACATCTCTTCTAATTAAGAGAAATATTTATGCCATGCACTTGTAATTTTGTGTGTGTGTGTGTGTGTGTGTGTGTGTGTGAGTGTGTGTGTGTGTGTGTGTGTATGTGTGTGTATGTATTTTTAGGGAAGGGACTACAAGGTATTCAGGGTCTTACTACTAGATCAGACTGTAGTGATCCATCTGTTTACAGCCTCCCATGAGCTGGGATTATACGCAGGCACCACCATGCCCCGTCTCAATTGCCATCTCAGCGCACCCTGGGGGTGGAGCCAGCACAGCAGGCTTGGGCATCGAATCCCTGACCCCTGCACCTGCTTGCAGGTGCTTTAATCCATTGAGCTATTTGGCTGACCTGTATTTGTACTTTAATTGGTAAATCTACATTTTATTTTAAAACTCATAAGATTTAAACACAATATAAAACCGACTTCTTGTTTAATATTTGAATATCATACACATTTAATAGACTATACTAAAGTTTTATGTGCTCTATTTTTAAATTCAAGACACTTATGCATTTTTAATATATAGTATTGTCCATATTATAAAATTCAGAAGTATTAAAATATATTTTTCGCAAATTATTTTCCTTGAACTTGTCCATAAATCCACCATTTCTTTTCCAAGAGTCAGCTGCTAACCAGAGTTGTTGATTCACTGAATTGTAATAAAAGCAGTTTCTGTCAGCAGGGATTTATAAAGGAAAAAATATAATACAGGGCACTTAATTTTTAGATTATGTAATAATAATAACCCAAAGATCAAGAAGATTATGGAGCCACAGAGGAATGTGTTCGATGATGTAAAGTGAGCCTGGGTAGAGTCACATGGAGAGAAAAAACATTTTCTCAAGCTTTCACAGAGAGAAAATTGGTCAAGCAATGGCCGTGACTCATCCTCATGTCAGACACTGATAAAAGGATGTACAAAGGGCGGTACAGGGCTACAGGATAAATCCTGAGAGTACTTGGCTGACTTTATCAGATAAAAAGTTACATTTCTTGTTATATAGATCTTGCTATATCTTGGTCTTAACCATCCAGCAGAAGAGTGTAAAAACAAGGTATATAAAGCAAATCCATATTAATATGATGAGCTGTAAAAGGCTCAAGTCAATAAGTTCTGAGGATAACCCACTAGTATTATAGACTGCTAGACAATGTTAGATTGTTTAGTTGAATGTAAACACCTATAGTATTTAGATGCCAATAGAATATTTACCTCTGACAGGACAAAAAAAGGATACAAAGGAAAGATCATTTTGTATTTATATATACAAAATAGGATAAATTTACAGCTACTTTTGCTTAATTCAATGAGAAGAAAGAGGTGTACTAACAGTGTTTGGACAGAATATCGTGTCTGCTTCTTGTACTATGAATAACCACTAAGAAGATAACAATGTACAATGTATTGATTATCAAAGCAATCCTATTAATCAGCTGTGAAACTGTCTCATTCATATTTATTTCTCAATAAAAATGAATAAAAAATAATAACCCAAAGAGTCATATACAAAAAGAGTACAGGAAATCCTTCCACACACAAAGACAAAAGAATCCAGCTGAGGTCCTAGATCCCAGAGCAAGGCCCTGCATAAGTCCAGCTAAAAACCCAGAGCCCATAATGATGTCTCCCACGAGTCCCAGTGGGGACCAAGAACCAAGACAAGGTCTCATGCAGGCCTGATTCAAGGATCTGCCTTGGGAAGGCCCAAAGGTCAAGGGTTAAAGGCAGAAAGTCTGTGCCAGTAGGATGGGAAATCTGTGCTAGCAGACTGAGGGATCTGCACTGGAGCCAGGGAGTAACACTCAGAATAAGAACTAGAACTCCCTGAAAGGTACCATCCTCAGAAGAGGTGAGGTTCTGAGCTTCTATGATGAGGACACTGAGCACTTATCAGGAGAGGCAGTGCAAAAAGGTTCTCTAAGAGACTGAACAGTGCACCATCTTCCCCTCTGGAGCCAGAAAGCAATGCTCAAAATGGACCAGAGCTCTCTCGAAGTAAGCCAGAGCCATTCCCAGTGACATCAAGGTCCATGCTCCTTCAAAAATATGCTAATGAGTCTCTATTTTACCTGATATACTTTATTCATTTCCAATAAATCTATTCCTCTACTCCATACTGCATAGCAACTAGGTAACAATCACTCCTGCACCACCTACAGAGAATACGCATTGTGTCTACTATGTCAACCACACATGTTTGTTAAATGAGTAGAATCTTTATTTTCAGTCTCACTAGTGTGCTCACTGCCTTCAAAACTTTGAGTGCATTTTTCATCCTTTTGCTATAATCATAACTGAACTCTTATTCTTACATTGCATACGAGTATAGTAATCACTCATCAATTTAATTGCAATAATACCCCCTCTGTGTGAAGCATCTCAAGTACTGTCACTGTCATTATCTTGCTATTCATGTACCTTCAGTAACCAAAATAGCACACGCTGCCTTCTTCAGTAAACTTTGTAAATATTGAACCCAGGTGATTTACATTATTTCATTCAGAGCCACTATTTTGTCACCATCATAGCTTTCAGAAAACATGAATTCATCTCTTGGCTATATTTAGAATGGTTCTTGATTTTCACATTCAATATCTTTGCATATGGGGTAGAATATAAACCTTAGGTGCATAGAAAGCTGTTAGATAATATCTTTTCAGTTCCACTTTGAAAGAGTAAAAAATACATTCTGTCTTTTCTAAATATTTAACATTGCTTTCAAGGCTTCCTACTGAAAATGTTATTACATATTTGATGTTAAGATCCATTTGCTCATATTTAATGCTAAATTTTACAGTTATATGCTTATAGAAGCATATTAGAAATCCACAAAAAAACTATTTACATTATTGCCAACACACTGTACTTCCCCAAAGTGTTGGGTCCTGAGCTTTTTTATATGAAAGCATTAATATGTAGTTTATTTAGTTAAAAATCCAGTGAAAGAGAAATACACTTACATATTGACAACCAAGAAAACAGAATCCAATTTTTACACTAAATTAAAGAAGCAATATTTGCACTTCAGAATTGAAAGCAAATGATAATTTATACAAAATTAATTCATTTCTAGTATTACTTCAAGCTAAACATGATTTGTATAGCTTTTTTTTCTTTTCAAAGTTTTATTGATAAACATATAGCAATGAGACAGTTTCAAATCAAATCGAAAGTACAGTTTCAACAAATAATACACTGCATACA
>NW_004524585.1:4798342-4822808 GCF_000260255.1 Octodon degus | reverse complement strand
GGGCTAGGACTGGGTCTGGGGGTTCCCGGAAGTGGGCAGAATTTCCTACTGGGCAGGAGGGTTGGGGAGGTACGGCAGAGTGGTGGGGGGCGGCCCGAGGGGCTGTGAGAGGGTCCGGCCCAAGCTGTGCCTGGGCTGGGACTGGTCCCGCCGGCGCAGGGTAGCAGGAAACTCTCCGTACACTCACCGGACCTGGGCTAGGACTGGGTTTGGGGGCTCCCGGAACTGGGCAGAAAATCCTACTCGGAGGGCGGGGTGGGGGAGGCACTGCAGAGTGGTGGGGGGCAGCCCGAGGGGCTGGGAGAGGGTCCGGCCCACACTGCACCTGGGCTGTTACTGGTCCCGCCGGCGCAGGGTAGCAGTAAACTCTCCGTACACTCCTTGTATAGCTTTTTATGATATGAATTTATTTTAAATAAAATTATGAATTAAACCTTATTAAAACAACCAGCAGTATGATGTTACTATCAATATGAGTTTGATCTGTATAGTGAGACCCTGAAAATCCTGTGCTAAATATATTAAAAAGAGTCTATTGATTAAGCTATTTAGAAATATGAGCAACACCATTTTAAATAACATTTAAAGTTAAAATTTGTCTCAGCATAAAGACTAAAAATCTAGTCTCTCTGCAAATTTCACGAATATATTAACAAACAACTGAAAAGATAATATTTTTTTTCTGAAATACCTTTGGCATTCCATTAGGTTTATAAAGTAAACAAACTAAAATTTGTACTTGTTCCTGTGGAAGACTAAATGACAAGAAATGGAAGAGTATCTCAATTAGTCTATCATTACAAATACAAAATTAGTGCATCCTGAATAAATTATGAATGAATGTGTGGTTTTCATTTTTAGTAGTACATGCTATTCAGAATACATATATGCCTATTTTAAATTCAGTTTTAATGAGAAAGTAACACTCTGTGAAAACAGAATGAAATGGTTTATTGAGGGTCATGTATAGATATTATTTTGAAGCTAAAATCTATCAATTTCATGAGTTTTTGTTTACATATATGGTACAAACACTGCAAAACCTCACTAGAAGACTTTCTGGAAAAAAATACAGGAGTAAAATAGCATCTTCGATCAAAGGCTTATCCTTAGTGTTTCGGAAGAAAATATACTTTAAGAGTTGTTCCAGTTGTTTAGTTGGGACAAACCATACTTAGCTTCATTAAATCCTCAGCTTAGTGTGGCTTTTTGATGTCCTGATTTTACTCCTTAGCAATTAAGGGTCTGTACTATTGTTTTAAGTTAAAACAATAATTGCTTGACTACATTGTCATAGGAAGGCTAAAGTAAACTTAAATGAATTTGTCCAACTCATCTTCTGAGTGCGGTCTCATAATTCCCTGTGATTTGTATCATTCCATGTCTCTTTCACACACACACACACATGTGCACCACTAAGTCGTGATAATTCCAGTCAGCCTTTACTGATATCTTTTTTTTTTTTTTTTTTCAACATGGAACCAGCCCCCCCAATTATTATTAATTAATTAATTTAAAATTTTGAGACAGTTGCCCAGGTTGGTAAAAAAGTTTCTTGTTGTTTTACAATGCAGTCATGACCTTGATAAGGTTTTTTTTTTTTTTTTTTTTTTTTTGGTATCAGGAATTAAACTCATGACTTTGCACTTGCCAGGCAGGCACTGTGCCACTGAGCTATAGCCACAGCTACTGATACCTTTATTTTTTTAATGATTCTCTAAAAATGTTTGATTGATTGATTGATTGATTAATTAATTTGGTACATGGTCTCACTATGCAGCTCAGATTAGTGGTGATCTTCCTGTCTCAGTCTCTCCTGAGCTGTGATTACAGGATTCCAGTTTTGGCGACCAGCATGGCACATCTGGGATCCTGGGCTGGTACAGCATGCAGTACCAGGTATTGAAACCTTGCGCTTGTCAGACAGATATTTAGACCTCCAATCTCTGATATTTTATTGACTTAAAAAAACACTTTTCATGCATATTCTCCTGGTAAATTACCTTTTCCATATTTATCAGAGCACATTTTTAAGTGATAACTGTGGAAATTATTTTTAGGAATGAGTAATACTGGTCTTTAATTATCTCTATTGTATACTTCCATAATTACATAGAAAACCTAGCATTTTATAGGAGACTTTGTGTGGTTTGCATGGGTTACATAAGAATTAGTTAATTCTCCAGAAAATATGTAAGAAACAGTAGCCTAAAGGGAGAATATATTTTATCTTCCAAAGGAGAAAGGAACTCTAAAAGATGGGGCTTTTCTTTACAGTGGAATTAAATCTAAAGAGACATGTAGAAAAGATTTGCCTTACATGTTTAATAATTCATTCTCTTTTGCTGTAGGTAAGGAACAAGAGCCTTGACTTGTAGCATCTTCAATGTATTAGTGTCAATACATTGTGGATTATTTTAAACAATATAATTTCCTTGGATTTACAGGAGGATATGTGTATGAACTACTGATATTACCAACTAGTATGCATGAACTCCAGCATAGCACTGGTTCCATGAAAATATAAGTTATGTATTTATTTACCATAAGCAGCAAATATAGAACAGGATTTTTTGTCTAAAAGAATTATGTAAGTTTAAATTCTATTATCTTTCTTTATGAGAAATTATCAGAGGATGGGTATACGTGGCAATGGTTTTTTAAGAGAATAATTAAAAAATTAAACTGAGGGCCTGAGGAGATAGCTCTTTAGAATAAATGCTTGCCTGGCAAGCACAGGGTCCTGGGTTCAATCTCCAGTACTGCAAAAAATAAATAAATAAATAAATAAATAAATAAATACAGAATTTCAAAGCAAGATGATACAAATTAATGGCAATTATATTGTATATAATTATTTTCAAAATAGTTGCTCAGATTATGATATAGGCATATAAATTGGTCAAACAATGTAAACACTAACTGTTCTTTTCAATGAATTAATAGAAATTTGCAGTGCAATCATCTTAGCTAATATATATTCCTTCCTTCTTTTTGCCTATATCATGTTTTTTCTTATTCTCCTTTCTCTTCAAACCTTCTTAAGAAAAGAAAGAGCTACATACTTTAGTTCATGTTGTTAACATTTTTCCCTGGTGTAAATTTACTTTTTCCTTTCCATCTTGGAGATACATAGGTATGAATTTTTTTTGTTTGTATGTGCATTTAATTTCTCAACAAAGACAAGCCTAGAGAAGGTCTTAAGTGAGAATCTTATATTACTAGGTCTATGTTTTCTTTTACTTTATGTAATTTTTCTTACAATTTTGCTATTTACTGCAACAAAAATTTTAAAATTTCTTTTTGCTACTTTAAACACAATATTATGTCTTAAAATATTAAAGCAATTTTTATAGAAAAAGAATGCAACTCTAGTTAAAAGACAAATAAAATATTATTACCTAAGGGCATTTTCAAACTGTGAGAAACTAAGATAAAGACCAACAAAACACCTTCTCCAGCTGTGAAGTTTAGGCAAAACTGCAACAATACCTGTGTTAAAACTATGTCTGTGTAATAAGAAGAAATCTCAGTATCAATCATGAACAAAAAGAAACCAAGCCAAATAGTTAAGTTACAAACTTTCTATAAGACAAGAAATAGATGAGAAGAAAAAAAAAAGTGGGAAAAATAAGACTGTAACAGATTTGAGGTTTTATAGGAAGTCAGAAATAAACTAATTTATCATATTAATTTACTGTTTGCTCATATTACCAATATAATATTATTTATTTATTTATTTATTTATTTATTTTTGAGAAAGGGACTCACTGCGTTATTCAGGTTGGTCTTGAAATGACAATATAGACCAGGTTGGCCTTGAACTCATGGCAATCCTGTCTCAGCCTCGCAAGTCTTGGGACAGCAGGGACTTACCAACACATCCAGCTCTAGTATAATATTCTTCATCATTCAGTAAATATTTTTTCTAAATAATACATATAATTAAGTTTAAAAGCTAGGTTCAAATAAGAAGAACTCTACATATATTTCAGACAAAGAATGACAAATGCTATTTATTTGGCATCTTATTTTTCTTGTGTGTGTGGTACTGGGGATTGAACTCAGGACCCTAAGCTTGCCAGGCAAGCACTTATTCTACTGAGCTATCTCCCCAGCCCCAAGGCATCTTAAATTTGTGGTTTACCCCCATCAGTGTAGACAGTATTTTAAAAATTTCATTCCATCTAAGCGTCTTTCAATGTCAATATAAAAATCTGTAGTGAATGTAAAGAAAAACAAGCAATTATTTTTAAAACATGCTATTGGCCTTATAATCTACATGACTAATATTTGCCAGATTTGGATGTCCTGTATATTACTGTCCATCATTTTAACAAACAGAGAGGGTAGTCAGGTTAGAAGACTTATAAGTTGTATGTAGCACATAGCACAAATACAAAAAATAATTTCAACACTTTTCATTAGATTGCATTCATTAGACAGTATTTTTTTTAACATTTGATTTTTTTTAATTTAATTTTTATTTATTTGTGTGTGTGTGTGTGTGTGTGTGTGTGTGTGTGTGTGTGTGGCCAGCTCAGCCCACCAGGAGGCGGCACTGGCTGGCATGTGGTGCTGGGGGATTGAACCGCGGTCCTTGTGCTTTACCAAGCTTGTTCTAAGTAGGTGCTTTAGACCACTGAGCCATCTCACCAGCCCCTAGACAGTATTTTTAAGTTATGGAGAAGCAATGCTTTTGTGCATGTGCAGAGAATCATTTAGAATCAGTCAAATAGACTATTTAGTGCCAGAATTATTAATAATTATCATGGATTTAGACAGACATTATTTTAAAAGATGTAGTAAAAATAACATGACTTAAATCCATTCAAATAACGAGTTTATAGAAAGAAGAAATTTAACTTTTTATGACCAGTTGCCCAAGTATTGTTACAATTCACATATTAACACAATTTGTACATGTTTTATAATTATTAGTATATATTTTTAAAGGTTTAGGTAAAATACAATGGGTTCTTAAAGAAGTCCATTGCTCTTATTGTTACACAGGGACCATTGTAGAAGGAAAGTTTTATATTCTTTGTAATTTTTGGTCTGATTTACCAACAGCATTGCCTATATTATAATGTCAAGTGTTCATGTGTGGTTCCCACCCTGTGTTGCTTCCTTGCTTTATGAAGCTAAGGTTCTGAATGATAAGGGTGTGTGTTCTAATGGAATTCTCCCCTGGGGCACATCGAGTCATTTATACAGTGACACACTGAGAAAGGCAATTTATGATGTGTGACTGACTCTAATGCGAATTTTTCATCATTTCATTTGTTTTTCATTAGTCAGAAGAAGACATAAGAACTGCACAGAAATCTTTCCATTTGTACTCCATGGGGATATTGAGTGTATTAGAATTCTGGTGAAGCTTATAAAGAAGCGGATGTTTAAAAATACTTATATTTTGAAACCTTCATCATAAATTCAGAAGATTCCTAAAATTCACCTGTTTTTAAAAAATGAGAACAGCTTATAAAATTTGTATTAAACTTTAATATTTTTAAAACAATCAATATTACTAAATCATTTTAATTATAATTCAGATTTATGAAATTATTATGAATCTAATATAAATCAAATAAAATAGAAGATAATAGTTGATAATGTATTTTTAAAATCCTTATTTTTAGTTATGTGATCTGTTTTCTTTTGCAATTTTTCCTCCATTTCAGATTTTAATAACTTTTGCTGTAATAGTAAACATATTTCTGTAATGAAAATATTAGCATATGCAAACTACAAAACATATTCAATTTATATATTTAGATATAAGATATATATAATGTGATATATGGCATTAAAGACAAATAATTGTGTTAAACTATATAAAAAGAAAGAGCAAATATTTTTAAAATAGGGAAAATTCCTTCCTGCATTCTTAAATAATGAAACATAAATATGTGGCATATTTTAAAATTTAATTATACATGCTACAAACCTCATGTAATGGTTAAAATTTTATGCAGCAAATTAAGTAAATAAAAACAAAAAGAATGAGGGAAAAGTAATTTAGTTTAAAGAAGGCATAAAAACTATAGTAAAAAAAGCAAAATGAGATTATCAGAGTAAACAAAGTTATATAAACATTACTTTAAATATATCAGAAAATGTAAATTATACTAATTATTTCAATTCGTAATTATTCATAGTAAACTACAGGGATCTGTTGGTGTCAGTGAGTTCTGTTCTACCTGGGGAGAAACAGCAGCAGGAACAAGGAAAAGATAGACAAGAAGACAAAAGCTGAGTCAGGTGGCGGCTCATCTGTCTGATTGGCGAGATGACCCCCCAAGCAACAATATGGATGTTTATTTATACCTTTGCAAAGTTAGTAACAGGTGACATAAGGTTGCCTAGTGACTAATAGAAGACATTAACCAGTCAGGATGCTTGTCTCAGGACTGTGGCGGATTGTTTGCTTTAAGTACTGAGGCGTAGTCCCACCTACACACATTTGACCAATTTTCCAGCTTCTGTGGCTCCCAACAGTAAACAATTTAAAAATAAGAATAAATAGTATTAGAAACCTTCAAGAAGGGTGTATAATAATTAAAAAAAGAAATATTGTACAAATCAAGTTTCCAATATTATCAGACTAAACTGTAGAAATCTGAATCTGGGGTTCCTTCAGTTATGTCTGCAGAATTCTTTATAACATATTACTTAGTGCAGTTTGCTACTGATAAATGTTTTGATTTGTTCCTTGTGAAGTGCTTCTATTCTCCCATTATTTTCTCCAGTCCTGGTATTACAACAATTCGGGAACTCAACCCTATAGCCAAGAGAAAGGGATGACTGGCTAGTGTTCCACCTGGCTGCAGACCTTGGCATCATCCCTGTGGCTCCAGTTTTAGGTGCATGTTGAATGAAAGAGTTGTGGGCTTATGGAGGCTTCCACCCCTATTTCAGAAGAAAGCCTGGGAAGCCAGGCAGTGTGCCTCTGAGAAGGCAGTGTGTGGAGCTATGAGTATGATGACAAAGCTGCATTGGAGACTCAGAAGTTTTGGAGAAGCCGGGAACACAGACTGGCTGAAGAAAACTGCAAGAAGGGGCGGAGCAGGCACAAAAGAAGAGCATAGAAGTGTCATTTATTAGAGCCACCCAAGCTCTTTGAAGCTCAGACTTTGTCACAAATTGCCTTGGGTGCTGCACATGAAACTACAGGACTGAATGTGTGCCCTGCTGGATTTTGCACTTGCTTGGTCCCATTCCTTTGTGTCCCCCTGTTTGTAACTTTTGAAATGTAAATGTCTATATTGTGCCACTGAATGTTTGAATTGTTTAACATTCTTTTCCATATAGGGGCTCACAGGTAATAGTCTTCCAAGATCGCAGAGGAGTTTAGGCTTGGGCTTTTCCGTAATGTGGAAATTGTTACCATCTTGGCAACTCTTGGAGATGGAATAATTGTCTTTTGCATAAAAGGCTATGCATGAACCAGGGGCAGAATGCTATTCCTTTTGCTTGAATGTCCTCCTCAATGCCTCATGCAAGCATGTGAGCAGGGTTTCTGAGGTGATTAAGTCTAGAGTTTGTGATTGATTTGTGGTCCACTGCTGGGAGTATGGATGTGAGAGTGTAGCGTGCATACAATATAAAGGATAGGAAGAGTCTTGTATTCCTCTCTCTTCCCTTTATTCCTTTTGCTCTATCTCTGCTACTATAAACAGTTTTCACTCAGTCATGTGCCACCACATCTTGCAACCTACCAATTAAGGAGTAAAGCCTCTGTTAAATGTGAACTACATAAATCTTTCCCTCTTAACTTCAGGTGTTAGGTATTTTATATCAATAACAAGAAAAGCAACTAAGAAAGATACATTAGAGATAAGAACATTTTGACATTCATAGGATCCTTCATTTTTTTTGTCACCTGTCACACCCACCACCAGTTTCTCTCTCACCTATTCCATATTGCTGTAGTTTTACCATTTTAAGACTTAACTGTGGGGGCTGGAGAGATGGCTCAGTGGTCTAAAGCACCTACTTGAAACAAGCTTGGCAAAGCACAGGGACTGCAGTTCGATCCCCAGCACCACATGCCAGCCAGACCCGCCCCCTGGTGGGCTGAGCTGGCCACACACACACACAATAAATAAATGTAATAAATAAAAATAAATAAATATTAAAAAAAAAAAGACTTAACTGTGGAATTGTTTAGCACAGTTTTTTTCTTTCTCTCAGCGTGATTGACCTTAGGAAAATGATCCAAATTAGCATGTACTTTCATAGCTTGCTATATTGAATTGACTATATGTGTCATAGGTTGTTTTACCATCTATCTGTTGAAGGACAACTCTTTGTTCCCAGTTTTGAGCTATTATAAAGAAAGGCAATTACAAGCAGTTTAACTAGGGCTTGTGTTAAAATACAAGAAATGAGGTTTCATTTCTTTTAGTTAAAAGGTTCATGAATGTCATTACTAGGTTATATGTTAGTGGTAATTGAATGTCCAGGTTATGAATATTTTAAAATAATACAACTAACTTTGCATAAATTTTATACTTCCTCTACATTTATATTAGGATTTGGAATGTATTCAAAATTATTATGTAAAGTATTATGACAACCAATATTAAAGCATATATATTTTCAATTCTTTGTGTTTTGCTTTCTTTTGTTTTTGTCACAGAAGTTATCATTTGCAAATCCTTAGTATTTCATCTCAATTCCTATTCAGTGAAATGTTTGTTCTGCTTTGTTCATTATCTAAGTGCATTATCTTGTTTTGTTTTGAGTTCATTTTTTTCTTGAGTTTTTAGAACTCTATGTATTGTAGATAATAGCGCATGTTTGAGTTGGTTGTATATTATTATTTTATTTTATCCTTGTATTATTTAGGGATAAGTTTTCAACAAGAGACAAATAACCAGAACAGAGAAGGAAGAATATAGAAAGGGAGAGAAAAAGAAAAAAGGGAGGGGGAGAAAGAGAGAAAGATTTTAAGGAATTGGCTCATTATCATCAAGGCTGAGAAATTTCTACACTAGCAGTTTTTGAGCTATATGCCAAAGATCTGTAATATGTGGTTCCAATCACAGACTGAAGTGTTTACAATTATTAAAGATGCCTTGTGAATTCCAATTTGAAAATCGGCTCACTCAATATCCAAGAATAGCTAGTACTCAGTTTAATTCCGAAGACAAAAAGCTATACCTTACCTCAGTCAGGCAGAATTTACCTAATAGTTGGCCTGTATGCAGTTTTGATTTTTCAATCAGCATTATCCAGTTTTTCAGTTGTTTGAATATGTTGTAAGTTCACAATCTTTGTGCTGGAGGTTGATCTGAAATGTTCCCCCAAAGGCCTTGCAATAAATGGTTAATTTCAAACTGATAGCATTATTAGAAGGCAGCAGAACCTTCAGGAGTGTGCCTACCTGGAGAACGTAGGTCATTTAAAGTCTCACCTTGTCTCCCCCATTCTCTTCTCTTTTGCATTCACTCATTTCCTGGTGACCAGCAGAATAAGATGAACTCAGCAGAGCCTCCCAGCATGGTGCGCCCTCCCACACAAGGCCCAGAAGCAATGAAGTCATCCATCCATGAAGTGAAGTGTTCAGAGTGATAAATAATACATCTTTCCATTTCATTTTCTCTGGTATTTTGTCACAGTGACAGTAGCAGACCGACTCACTCTGAATTGTGGCGAAAATACAAAATAACACAGCTGTTGTGGAAAATTCTCTGCTGGTTCCTTAAAAAAAGGTAAAGATAGAATTTCTATACATTTCAACAATTCCTGAGAAAACTGAATACAGAGACTTAAATAGATATTTACACATTAATATTCATAGTAGCATCAGTCACAGGAGACAAAACGTGTGGTAGAAAAACAGATTTGTTTTGTATCAATGGATGAACACAATGGATAGATGATGTATGTGTGTGTATGCTTGTGTGTGTTTGAGATATCACACAGTCTTCAAAAGCAATGGAATTCTGGTCCATGTTTCAACACGAACAGTCCTTGAAGCTTGTCTAATAAGGGAAAATATCCAGTGGCAAAGCAAAAATAATGTATGAATTCACTGACCTCAGAAAGCTAGTGAAACCTAGTTCTCAGAAAGTAGAATCAAGTTCAGGAGTTTGACAGTGGGAAACAGGGAATGATTTTATAATGGGTCCCGAGTATCAGTTGGAAATATGAAAATATTCTGGAGATAGATGGTGGAAATAGCTGATCAAAGATATGATGACTGTTATGCCACTGAATTGTGTACTTTTCATGTCAGTTGCTTATTTTGTCTTATGTGTATTTTACCACTGTGAAAAAAAGTTCAGAAATGAAGAGTTTATTAAAATATGCACAGATGAAGGAAATGTAAAACAAACAAACAAACAAACAAAACAATGCCAGCAGTCCCACTTGAAAAGAAGATGTCTATATTACCAAAAAGAAAATTATAAAAGAAATAAGGAAAAATTAAGAGAAAACAAATTAAAGAGTACAAATGCAGATGAATAAAAACATATTCCCCTTCTACTTGAATGTTATAAATTGTGTTTAGCAATTGAAATAAAAAAATAGCACCATTTAACATATTGGTGAATTTCTGTGGAATACAGGTTTTAAATGGTTATATCATCAATAGGAGAGAATAATAGGGCAGTAGGAAGGAGAAAAGAATTCTTCATTTGACACAAACTGAAAACAGGACTCTGTCAGTAGATTATGATGGGTTATATGATAGTGCATGATGTAACACTTAGAGCAGATGTGACATCAAAACATCAGAACACAGAAATGTTACATATAAAATGAAGTGGGACCCTTCAAAATGGATTTAAGAAACATCAGAAGACAGAAAAAGGTGAGCTGGTGAGATAGCTCAGCAGACTAAGAGCCTGCTTTGGTAAGCTTGGGGACTAGGGTTGGATCCCTGATCCTGCAAGGCTTCCGGCCCCACCCCCTGGGCATGCTGAGCTGGCCCCCGAGTATGGTGGCGCAAGCCTGTAATGTAATGCCAGCGCTGGGAGGCTGAAAGCAGGAGGATCATTATAAGTCTGAGTCACGTAGGGAGACGCTGTACCAAATACATAAATGACAAAAGAAAAAAGAAGACAGAAAAATGGGAACATCTACACACAAAACAAAACAAAAAATCATAAAATAGATAAAAATAAAGATCAAATGAGAAATTTAAGTTCTAAGTTACTAAAAATTTTAAGTTAATATCAGCGTACAGTAAAAATCCCATGATAGATTTAAAATATATGATCTGTCTTTTGATGCATAAATGTTTTAAAGTTTCATAAGTTCTAGCTGATTTATTTTGTTGTTGCCCTTGGCATTTTGTTGTCACACCCCAAAATTTCAAGATCAAACATCTTATGCTTTTTGTTCCATATTTGTTTCTTAAAGGTAGTTTTAGTTTCAGGACTTATATGTACATCTTTCATTAGTTTTGAGCTGATATGTGTATAATGGAAAATAAGGGTCCTACTTCATAACATTCCATGTGGAAATGAGGTTTTCATTTGTTGAAAGTAAATTCTTTTTCTCTACTTAATAGGTTCAAGCCCTTGTTAAAATAAGTTTGATACTAGAGTTTGTTTCTGAGCTCCTTCTTCTGTTTTCTGAAAAATAATTTCACTGAAGACAAATTTATAAATTGACAGACCTTTGCTAGCAGTGTTTGAAAAAAATATTCTATTTCCTCTGAACTTAATAGTTCCCATTAGAAAGCTAATCTCTTTAGAATAATTTTGCCTTATCTGTGCTATAATATCTCTCTCTCTCTCTCTCTCTCTCTCTCTCTCTCTCTCTCTCTCTACTTTTAAGTATTTGTCTTTTTAGAACACAAAGAGAAAAGTAAAACAGACCTTCATCCAGATGTACTTTTTGGAAATATTTGTATTTTTTTCTTTCTCTTTAATTGTTACAGCTGGGCCAGGTATCTCCCAGTGGTCACAGCTGCAAAGGGCACTCCATGACAGCTCTGAGAGAAGTTGGCTTTGGCCATGGCAAGCTTTGCCTGGGGTCTATCCCAGATGATTTGGCCCTGCTGGCTTTTGGGATAACTCTTCCTTTCTGCTCTTATTCATGACGGACCACAAAGAACATCTTCCTAGAGTTGAGTAAGAAAGTCTGTGGTTAGCTGTCAAAGTGTTAACACACGTGTAAGCCCGGAGTTTTCTGTGTATCAGTAGATTTCTTACACTTATCAGATCACTGTATGAACTCCTCGCCCTTAAGCTGTTACATGTGCCCTAATAAATCCTCCTGTGGATGAATATTTTCTATTCATGATTTCTATCTAAAGCAGAGCAGGTTGAGATAGCACAAAAGAGCTGGTGATCCTGAAGGCTGCCGGCACTAAAAGTATTCAGCACTGGAGCTGATAACATTAAGGGTAGCCAGTAGCAAACAAAGACATTGGGCATTGCAGAGGGTTTCTGAATCTGGTCACTGCAGATTATTAACATTTAATAATTTAAGTATTAAATTATTAAGATTTCCAGTCATATTTTTGAGTCCTATCAAATCTTATTTGCTTTTTCAATCTCCACGATGCTCATGATATTTTTATACATAATATATGTTAATGTACAGTTTTTAAATGCCATTTGGTTATTCTTTGCAATTTTATTTCTTTGCCAATTTTTTTCTTTCTTTATTGTAACTGATACTTTGTTTCTTTGCTGGAACTATCTTATTTTGTTGTTAAGGTGGGCTTAGTTGAATAGCAAATCATTTTTATTGTGGCTGTTATACATTCCTGCTAAATAAATTTCATGTCTTTGCCTTTTCTATCAAGTGTCTTTCCTTGTTGGGGAACTTGAAATAAACATAAGGAAAAAAGTCCTTCTTGTTTGTATGATGATTGATTTTCCAATGAGATCTGTGTCCTCTGAGTCATGTATTAACCTTTGAGGTTCTCAGTGTTAAGTCTTGGTTTTGCTGTCTTCTTAAATTGTTTCAACAGGAGAAAGGGAGACACTAAATTACTAGTCCACTGAATTTGAATAATTGGTTGCATTCTTCAGCCTCCATTGACAGAGTGGGGAAGGACTTATTACTTAATTCTTAGCCAGACTTGGAGCTCTGGATCTTCCCTTAACATCACTAATATCTCATTGACCTGGGGGAGTGGGAGTACCTCAGTACTACTCCTTACAACTACAGATGTCATTAGGAGAAAGTGGTTTTGGGCCTGACTCTTTACCAGATCTTTTTGACATCCTCGCAGAAAAGAAGTAATATTAGGTTAGCACTGTTGAGGGATGTGGAGAGCCTGGTCTTTTCCCATCATCTACATGAAAAAGAAGCCACATGACTCCCTGGCAGAGGTATAAGCCCTCATGTCCAAACCGCCTTCTCAACCTTCTCTGATACCACTTTGTTATGTGGTTAGAGTGCTTCATTACAGCTTGCAGAGATTTGAACTCTAGGTTTACTACTTGTCCTTTATGGATAATGATAGGAACTTCACTCCTCGATAGATTTTGTGTATCCATAAAGCAACCCTGACCTTCCAAACTTAATGATACGCTCCATCTCCCAGGCTATTGCTTCATGCTAAAGTTGTATTTCACTTGTGAGGAACTGGAAAATTCTCTGAAGGCCAATGTGTGGGAAGAAAGAGACTTACTTCTATGCACCATCTCAGTTTTCAGAATTTCACTTCACCTCTTGGAGATCTTAGCTGTATTTAAGAAATATCAAAAACTTATTAGATATTCTAAATTTATCCTTGGCTGATACATTTAAATATTTTAAGTGTTTTCTTACGGTGAAATAATCCCCTTAAATTACAGCTAGAATTGGAAATGGATTGAAAGGAAATTTAGTGTAGGTATTTAGCTATGCTCTCAGAAAAAAAATTGAAAAGTCCTCAAATAAAAGTAGCATACTAAAGTAGCTGCTTAGACAGGTGCAGGGACTGGGCTTCAATCCCCAGCTTGCTGTGCCACTCTTGACCCCCAGGACTCACTGAGTTGTGACTGGGACTGGTGGTGGGGTACATCTGTAATCCCAGCACTTAGGATGTTGAAAACAGGTGAATCACTATGAGTCTGATGTGCAGTGAGACCTTGTAGTCCCTACTAAAATACATTAAGAAAAAAAAAAACTAAAAGGAGGCTAGTAAACAGAACGAGACAGTGTCACAAGAAAATGGGGAAAAATAAATAGATGTATTAATTTTCTATCACTTTTTGTACTGTTATACCTCAAATTAAGTGGCTTAAAAATCAACAGCTTTGTTATATCATGCTCAGAACATGAATAATTTTAAAACGTTTCTGAACAAATACTTCTGTCCTGAACCTCTAGGAGGGAATCCATGTATTTTCTTTTCCCAGGGTCTAGAGGCTGCTCATATTCCTTAGCTCATGGTCCGACATCTGTCCAACCTCTACATTTGTGATGACATCACTGTCTTTTCTTCTGACTCCATTTTAACATTCTTTTCCATGATTTGTCACCCCTGCTTCTGTCTTATAAGAACTTTGTGACCACCAGAATAATCCAAGACAATCTCTCCTTTCAAACGAGTTTAACATAAGTACATCTAGTAATTTCCTTTTTATATGTAAAGTTATAAATTTCTAAATTGGCAAGGGTTAAAATCTGAAATTTGTTGGAAGGTGCATCAGTATTCAACATATCATAATGAGTTATAAGACCCAGAGAGCTGGCATCACCAACAGAATCTAGCAGCATGGCTTGCTGAACAAGAGATTGGACCCATGAAGAAGAACCACAGCCAGAAGCACCATTATATTGAAAGGAGACAAGTATTTTAGTTTCTTCTGAATGCACTGTCCAATCTTTCTTCATTTGTCCCAGGGTAGGTCCAGCTGGAAGACAGATGATGTCCAGGTATAGGTACTTGATACAGAATATGTTACTCTCATTGACATAGAGCCAACCAAATATATAAAATTTCAAGAAGGCCCATGAAGTATGGCTAGTACAGTTTTTTGTCTGCTTGATTTTCAGTTTAAAAAAAACTCATTTTGATATAAAAACTGAATTGTTGGGCAGGTGAGATAGCTTGACAGACGAAGTGCCTCCTTAGGCAAGAGCAGGGAATGGAATTCAATCCCACGTACCATGTCCTGTGCGGGCCCAGCTCACTGGCATGCTGAGCTGGCCACCAAAACCAGGTACAGTGGCACATACCTGTAATCCCTGCACTGGGGAGGCTAAAGACAGGAGGATCTCTATGCGTCCCCATACCAAATACATTTTAAAAAATTTTTATTTGTTGCAGTAGTATATCTTAGTGGGAATCCATTGACTGCAAGAAAATATTTTTTAAAAGTCACAAAATAAAAGTGCATAGTTGGGCTTGGTGCAGAATGACCATAACTCCAGCACTCAGGAGGCTGAGGCAGGATGATAGCTGTGAGTACAAAGCCAGCCTGCATTATCTTGTGAATTCAAGACCAGCCAGAACTACAGAAATTGAACCTACATCAAAAATGTAAAGCTTCATAGCACTAAAATTATTTTTGTATGTATACAAAATGATAAGAAATGAAAGTATATGAAACAATAAGAAAATATTATTTCTCATTCATACTGATTTTACCATAAAGAAATTTTGATACTGAAAAACACTTTGTCAAAGTGATTGTGTGTGTATTTAAAAAATGAATAGACCTTTTCATTGACTGTGCTTTACTTGAAAGAATTCAATTAATTGTCAAATATTCTAAATAGGTTAAATCTACAAAGTTGTAGCTGTTTCAGCATAAGGAGAAACTGCTCCAGAACACCTTTGTGGTCAATGTCCTGATGTTTGCTTGGCCCACGTGTTAGAAAGGCTGTCATTTGGCTCTTGCTTTTGTTTGTTGTAAATACTTATTCAATTCAAATCAGAACAGAACTTTAAAACGATGGATCATTGCACTGTGTGCTCTGCCACAACTCATTTAAAAATATACAAGTCACAGATGATAGCTTGTTAGGAAATTAAACACTTGCAAGGCACAGCTTCTTCTCTGAGCACTGAAGCAGAACTGAGGCAGAAACTGGCACCTGGAACGTGGGTAAAGTCAGTGGAACTAGGAGCACTCAAACGGCTCTGCTCAGAGGGTGCAAATAGTGGGCCACTACTTCAGAAAGCGGATGAACTTGAATAAATGGAAAGTAGTTCATTTTAGGCAGGCAACTCTGAAGCTTAGCATTGAAAGAATTAAGCTAACATCAGAACTACAGCTTTAAGCTCTTGGCTTATTCATAATTAAATATCAACACATAGATGGAAGACTAGTGTGTGTGTGTGTGTGTGTGTGTGTGTGTGTGTACATGCACACATGTGTGTATGTGCCTGCGTATAATGGGAATCTTTATTAAATTATTTATTTATTTGGTACAGGATATTGCTACACAGCTCAGACTCCCAGTGATCCTCCTTTCTTAGTCTCCCCAATGCTGGGATTGCAGGACTATACCACCATACCTGGTTTCTATGGCCAGCTCACAGTGCCTGGGATTCCAGGGCCTGCATAGCATGTGGTACTGGAGATCAATCTCCGGTCCTTGTGCTTGCCAGGAAGGCACTTAGATCGTTGAACTATCTCCGCAGCCTAACTGGAGTCTTAATTGTCACTGCTTTTCAGTATGGCCTGCTGCTGCACGCTTGTGATTCTATCAGATCGGGTGGCTGAGGCATGAGCCCAACCTTGGCAAGTTAGTTAGCAAGATATGAGACAGAGAGAGAGAGAGAGAGAGAGAGAGAGAGAGAGAGAGAGAGAGAGAGAGAGAGAGAGAGAAAAGAAAGGAAGGAAGGAAAAGGAAAAGGAAAAGAGAAAGAAGGGGTGGGGTAGGGGAAGGGGAAGGAAAGGGAAGGGAAGGCAAGGCAAGGGAAGGAGGGAGAGAAAGACATTCTGGGGATGTAGGTTAGTGACAAGGTTCTAGATATCATTTTCAGTTCCAAAAAAGTTAATAATAAATAAATTATTTAAAAACAAATCATTATTTTAATTGATATTTTTAGCTCATATTAAAAACAGGAAGCACCATGTTTAATATGAAGAACTACATGTTTAAATCCATGACTTTTCTGTTTATATGTGCTCCACTTCTTGTCTGGCTTACTTTATTTACCCCAAAATGTGTTCTGTAAAACAGCATGTCTCTGTAAGTCTGCTTGAATTCTCAGGGTATCATAGTACAGTATTTTTCAAGAAATCTCTGTATCAGACACTATGCACACATCTTCAATAATCCTTATAATATTTTTTCAAGTGTGCAAACTAAGATTATAAAATTAAATAACCATAGTGGAATATCAGAGTGATGAAAGTCAATATTTATATAGAAATCTGATTTTAAAACAAAGAAGTAAGTAGTTTATGTTTTATCTTATACATTTTGCTGCGTGTAAGTTTTAATAAGAACCTATGTTATGAAATCCAAGAGTTAGATTTCTTTCAACCACACCAGTATCATCTGAAGTGCCTACTTACAATTTAATTTATTCACTGTCAGTTAAATATATACTTTATCAATTTTCATTAATATATTTATAATACATAACGGTCACGTAACTCACAGAAAAGTGGTTTATGTACACAAACATCTCAATTCATTGATTTTATTATGTATTTAGTACAGTCTACAGGGTCTACTAGGTCTTAGAACATAGATCCGACTCGTACTGATTCTCCTGTTTTCAGCCTCTCAGGCACTGGGACTGCACACCATCAGGTCCAGTCTCAATCACTGTTTCATCGCGCTCGTGGGGAGGGCCTGGCGTGGCAAGCCCGGGATCGCTTTAGTGAGCTGAGTTATCTGGCTGGTGCCTCAATTCCTTTTAATCCACTTCTCCTTTTCTCTTTTTTGCCTTTAATTACGATCAAACATTGATACACCTGTGTGGGAGTAACAATCAGGAAGAGGTAGAGTTTCCACAACGAGTTTGTGAAATGTGTTCTCAGCAGAACGGTGCCTAATAACGTGGACTAAAAAGTGTCAGGTGAGCAGATGTCTCAAATACTTCTTTTGAGTAATGACTCATTTTTGCAGCAAAACACTCTGGCAACTCTCCCAATTCTTAAACTTTTGGATTCTGGCAAGACTTGCACCACAATTTCAAGGGAAATCAATTTGTTTAACAGTGGGATGGAAAGTTGGAAAGGAAAGCAAGAGAAAACAGAAGCAAACTAGCAGAAAGCTGTTAAATATGTAAACTGACCCCATCATGTTTTTCCCAAGTTTTTTGTAAAATTATGATTATCAAGAATTAGGTTTTAGATACAGGGCATTCTTACAAAACTCAGTGAAAGAAAATTATTGCTATAATGAAGTACAAAAAATAGAAAAAAAATTAGCACATTTTAGGGGAGAAACTCTCCTAACAGGAAATTTGGAAGTGATTCATTGTAGATAGTATTAGAAATTGTCTGCTGCTTAGCCTTGGCTATATGGTCACTCATAATCTAGGCCATACTTCATATGTATTTTCTTTGCTTTTCCGTTAAACCCTAGACATTTTGAAACATGATTTTATGAGGCTGTGTCTAATTCTTTTATCTCTTATGACTTTGTACAAGAAATTCATTCAGCCTGAAACTTCCTCTTGACTTCTTGGTCCTTCTCAAAGACAGATTGTAATTATCTTACTTTTATTTTTTCCTTATTTCAAACTGTTGAATTGATCCTGTGAAACCCTCTAGTTAATACCTATCAAGCAATTTTATCCTTAGCTTTATCTTCAATCTACTAATTTGTTTCTCTGACTTGACTGAAAAAGCCCAAGCAGGGATCTCTATTATTAATTAAGCAACCATAAATTGTAGTATTTAAGCTCATGAAAAGATAAAGGGTTGGGGCTGGAGAGATGGCTCAGTGGTCTAAAGCACCTACTTAGAACAAGCTTAGCAAAAGCATCAGGGACCGCGGTTCAATCCCCCAGCACCACATGCCAGCCAGCCCGCCCCCTGGTGGGCTGAGCTGGGCCTCTCTCTCTCTCTCTCTCTCTCTCTCTCTCAAATAAATAAATAAATAAAATTAAAAAAAGATAAAGGGTAACTTATTTAAAAACAACAGTTATTATTTTCACTTCAGACCTTCTTAACATTGCAATTATTTGGGGGCTTATAAATATCCTAATGTATTCTTGGAATTGAACACGACAAATTTGAAAGGTAGTAATAGTCATTATAAATTCTTTATTTTTTGTTAAACAGTTACAATGTATCTTTTATTTACTGTTATCAACATTGTAGTTTAGCATTCTATGAAAATGAGAAAAGAACTTCAAGTATTGAGCTGGGACATTTGCATAGGCAGTGAAAGTAAATCAGTAGGATTTCTTTTGCCAACATTTCTAAAGTAAATATGTGGAGAAACTTCACAGCTTTATGATGAGAAATGTCATTCTTGGTAACTGAATGGCATGAGGACCACATTTAATGCCTTGTGCTGATTTTGATATGAATATGCAGTATTCTGTAAGTGTTTTTATGTAAATGTGCTTGCCTCACTTATCCTGTTTTGCCCTGCATTGTACATAGCATCACAGAGACCAAGATTTCTCAATTATGCATTTTCAGGGTGATAGCTTCAGTTTTCAGACAAGTCCCAGGGACTCACTTATCATAAGATTTATTCATACATTTTTTCTAATTTTTATTTGCTTCAGTATTTCAATAGCTCCCAATATTTTATCTTTTTCTCAGTTGGTTAGAAGGAAAATAATGAAATGTCAATAATAGGAATGATCTGAAGGGCTGCAAAAATGATTTGTGCTGAGGTAGAGGTCACAACAACTTGATAGCAATAGGAAAGATCATTTTCTATTATGTTTACAAATGAGGCTGAAACTGTTTCTATTTCAGTGTATGTTTTCATTTAGCATTTTGGGAGAAACATTTTACCTTTCAAAGAAGAGCATAGTTTTATCTGTGATGTGGTACTGAGGCTATTTCTCAAAGTGTGATTCACCAAATATTTAAAGTGGAAATGCCTAAACATAAGGGGACATTGTCTGGATTATAACACTTGGTTTGAATACCACATTGTAATGACTAGATCAAAAACCTATTCAACTGGATTTCAGAATGTCTTTTTTAGAAAGCACATTACTTATGAGAAAGCTCATAATTTTACATGATTGAGAATTACTAGTTTCAAAAGTCATGGCAAAAGTTTAGTATGTAATTCTTCTTTTTTCTTTTTTCTAATTAATTTTATTGAGAAAGAAATAGCAATGAGATAGTTTCAAAACAGGTTAGTAGTATAGTTACAATACTTAATACATTGCATATTGTTGTCTTTGTGGTAGTTATTCATAGTACAAGATGCAGACATGATATCCGGTCCAGACACTATTAGTACAATTCTTTCTTCCCATTGAACTAAGAGAAAGTAGCTATACATCTATCCTAATCAATTTGTGTATACAGATATTTTTTCACTAAAAAATGGTCCTTCATTTATATCCTCCTTTTTTGTTTAGTTTTGTCAGACATTGGTGTTCCATTGCCATTCAAATATTGTAGGTGCGTGAATTCAGCAAAGTAATCCAATATAGTCCAGTAGACTATAATAGTAGAGTGTTATCCGTAGGACTGTCAACGTCAGAAGCTGTTGACTTGATCCCTTTATAGTTCAGCATATTAATATGGTTTTACTTTCTATATCTCATGCTTATACTTTTCTGCTGGGTGATTAAATTATTTTTTCTATCTTTGTTCATGACCAAACTATTATTTATTTCCCAGATATTGTCACTGATATGACCAATAAAATTGTCATACAATTGTACAAATATGTGATTCTTTTAGAGCATTTTTAAAATTTATAAATTCTGACATCTTTGTGTTAACTTTTAAATAACTTTTCAGCATCTGGCAACAGTGCTCCTCACATACTTGAAACTTGGATCTGACTAGCAGAAAACAGGGATGACAGGAAGTCCGTGATACCAGGTTCTCCATATGATACAATGGCCATTTTACATAAGTGACTTTTAGGTCAGAAATACAACAGCTTTAAAATCTAGTCCCAAAGTAAATAATTATTTAGCACTTATTTTCTACCACGCCCTGCTTAAGAGATCACCAAGATAGAACTTTTTGTAACATCAAGTTGATGGTCCCTTCTGTCAGGTATACAGTTATCTCTGGGTGCCTAAATTACCCTGTGTTATGAATTTGTTAATGTCTACTGCTTGAAAGACCTTTGGGGGCTCACCTCTTTTCCCCATTTGAAAATGATGGATTGTCCTATGTACTAATCCTCTTGCCACCAGGCATAGTGGCTTATGCCTGTAATCCCAGCACTTGGGAAGCTGAGGCAGGAGAATCACTGTAGTTTGAGAGTAGCCTGAGCTGCACACTGAGCTCAAGGCCAGCCTGAACTGCAGAGTAAGACTGTGTCTCAAAAAAAATCATTCTGGAATAATGTATGCAGTGTATTATTTGTTGAAACTGCACTTTCGATTTGATTTGAAACTGTCTCATTGCTATATGTTTATCAATAAAACTTTGAAAAGAAAAAAAAATTAAAAAAAAATAAAATGTTTTGCCAATGGAAAAAAAAATCATTCTGGGAAATCACCCCATTTGATTTTTTGCTTTAAAACCTCCCTTTGAGGCCCATCTGTATCTTATGTAACAACTAACAATGCTGAGACCTACTTAATGTACAAATTATACTTTCTCCATAATCATTTCAGGGTTTGATACAGAATTATTTATTTATTTATTGCTCTGATTTGTCATATGTAGGCACTTCAAGAATGTACTTGCTATAAAAGTAAAAGAAAAACATTTTAAGCTACATTGTACAGAAGTTGACAAAAGGAGATCAGAACTTTGAGTCTTGCTTGGTCAACTAAGCTTGTTAATGAAGCACTGCCTCAGAAATAAACAAAATGTTTAAAGAAAAGAGAAAATAATGATTGGGGGAATGAAACCCAGTATGAAGAAGATTGTGGAAGAATACATCTCGGTGTAAAGGCACTGGGTTCAATTTCTAGGAAAGCACACACACACACACACACACACACACACACGTACGTACACACTCTTCTCGTGCTGCAGCAGTGTATCTATGTATTTAACTCCTTTTGCATGTAAGTGTAAAAGTAAGTGCAGTCCACATCTATAAAAGTGGTGAGGACGTGTAGTAGGAATGTTACAGCTTTTTCAATAAAGAAGACTGGAGACCAATGAAACTGGACTCCATGTTCTGCGCAGTTACTGAAATCATCTGAATAAGGAGTTCAATCCCCAGTCCCGCATGCCGCACCAGCCACGCCCCTGGGGTCCACTGAACCAGTAACCGAGTCCAGGCCTGGTGGCGCATGCCTGTAATCCCAGCACTGGGGAGGCTGGAAACAGGAGGATCATCTGGAATCTGTGTTGTAGTGAGACCCTAAAATAAATACAGAATATTAAAAAAAAAACAACAACAAGAAAGAAAGAAAGAAAGAAAGAAAGAAAGAAAGAAAGAAAGAAAAGAAAACCATCTGAATAAATACTAACTGGTGATTCTGATACTTTTCGCAGATGTGATCTTCTACCCACTAGTATTAATGAGACCACATTTCTTAAGGTAATCGTGCTTCTCTATTGCCTTTAGGATTTTCTTTCAATCAACAAGTTAGCCTTCAGATTATTGTCAGATTGGGTTTCAATTTCAGATTGTTCAGAAAATGTACTTTGGTCATACCAATCAACACATTTTTAAAACTTGTACTAACCAAGGAGGAAAGCAGCATCCAAACCAACAGCATCGTGGAGCCCTCACAAACATGAACATGTCTCCTTAGGTTGCTGCCAGCACGTTAGGTGTGTTTGGTCTTGAGTCATGAGGATCACAGGGAAGCATTTAGAGATTCCTAACTTAAGTCTCTGCTGGTCAAATTTGTACCTAAAGGGTTGTCCATTTATTATACAGTACTATGGATACTTAGTTGTTTATGATATGTGAAAAAAATCCTTCTCAACTTTCTGGTGGGGGCTTGTGGGTTAGCTCAGTTGTTTAAGGGCCTGCTGGATCAAACCCAGTAAGGTGCAAGGGACCGTGGTTCGATCCCCAGCTCCCCACGCCTTACCAGACTTGGCCTTAAGGTAGCCTAAGCCAGCCCCCTCAAAAAAAAAAATCCTATGATATGCAAAAATAAAACATTAGTATTCAATTTTTAAAAGTTGAAAACTTTCAAATCAGTGATCAATATATAGCAAATTCAGAAGGATGTCATTTGTCTGCAGCTAGGTACATGATTTCAATTAATATTTCAAGAAGTTTCATTAAAGACCAACATTCCTATACTTGTCTTGAACATAACTATGGATTGTGGAGGCTAAGTCTTCCTCGGGCATCTGGGGCATTATTGCACTTTCTCATCAGTCTGATTTGACCTATAGTTTTTGTCTTTTTGTTGTATCATTGTATTTGTTCACATTATTTTTATCTAGGTTTAGCTACATATATTTCATATTATTTTATTTCAGTCCTTGAGCTATTAATCTTCTTTATTGTTTGCGCACATTCTCACTCATACCTGCCTTTAAATCAATTTTAATAATATTATATCAAACATTTCTAGGAGTTCTACGTGGATCAGAAAGACAAAGTATAAATCAGAGCACCATGTTACTTAAAATAAAAATTATTTATTGTTTCATATTTCAATATCAAGCCGTCATAATATATATTTTTTCTACCTCAAAGTTTCCCAGTAAATTATTAAGGTGAATAACTTCAGTCTTTCATGCTGTTTACCATGAGTTCAAGGGCTTCTCTCTGTCTCTGTGTTAGTTTTTCTCCTTATGAGCAAGAATTCCATGAGGTTAAAGAGAGTCCCACCTGGTGAGTTCTCTTCCGCCTCCCGCTCCAGAAGACTTGGAGGCGCTGCAAGAACTCGGCCCCCTAACATACCTCCCAGGTTGTTTTGGAAATACAACTTCCAAGGTAGGAGGGTAAAACATTTTATTCGCTTTTTGCTGAATTTATACATATTTTAGAACTTAAACCATAAGCTCTGCTGGTCCTTTGTGAATATTTGTGTCAAACTCTTTAGGTTTAATGGGTGGATCTTACACAACAAATATAAATGCTGAATAGAATCATGAATTTCTTTTATACTAGTTTCATGCCAGTAAAAAGGATATGTATTTCTATATTTATGAACTATTTTAATATTTTCCCAAATGTCTCCTTGTCATATTGTGAACATTTTGATCCTTTCTGTAGTTGGGAAAAATTTTCTGATAAAAGTGGGTATGTCATATATAAGAAATAATATTTTTCTTCAGTGTTCTTCTTGTCTTGGTAGTATAATGTAGCAAGTCAGTGTTTAAAATGCAATTAGCACTATTTATTTATTTAGATCTTAACAATTTTCACCTTCTAAAACTGAGAAGTATAAGCTACTTTCTCCTAAGGATTTCTCATATTCCTAAGGACATATATGTTAATGATATTTGAAATGCCTTATAGTTTTATAGAGACATGAGACATCTTTTATTAATTGAATAATAATATT
>NW_004524585.1:4797009-4798187 GCF_000260255.1 Octodon degus | reverse complement strand
CATAATTTGATAAATGCCTCCTGGATGATTATTTCTAAGTTAAATACATTATTACTGTTTTGAAAGAAAACTATACTTTCAAAATTAATTTAATACAAATAATATCCAAAAGATTATAATTGCAATATCTGCTTTAAGAGGATTTATGCTCAATAAAATTAGAGCTCATTTTCTGTTGAAAATTTGTGAATTATAATTGGAATTATATTGTTAGCTTAAAGCTAACATTTTAAGTAAACTACAAGAAAATTCATAATACTGAGAATCATCAAATATTTTAGTGAAGAATTTTATTTCCCATTGGCAAACTGCAAAAGATAAACAGTACTTGCTAATTGAAATTATGTTTGTCATTGTGCTTAAAACTTGAGAGTGACTTTTTCTCCAACTACTGTGTATTCTTTCCTTAATTTGAGGAAAAATAATCAGTATTGCAAATAGATTCAAATCTACTTAACCATATTTCTCAGATTTGTACTTTATAGGTCCAGAATGTTTTATTTCCTCTATATATAATGAACTAAATTTTGAACTACTAAATTTCTACAAGATAATTTTGTCTCAATTTCTAGCTCAGAAATAAATACACATTCTTTTCCTTAATTAATTAATTAATATGCCATTTTATCTTATTAAAATGTATACTTTATTCTAATGTGTGATATACTCAGGACAATTAACATTTTTGAAAATTTTGCAGTCAATTTTAAAAGCCATTATTATTTTCAACATACAGTAAACAATTTTTGCCTTGAATTAGAGAATTTCTAAAATAAAACTTTAATTTAAAAATAATTTCAATTTCTTTTTTCTATAACTCATTGTTGCAATGTGCAAAGAATTCTGTCTCTCTTAATAATCATGTTGGTTTAGTATTCTCTGTGCTTATAAATGTGAGAAAATGTGATTCGCATACAATAGTAGACACTCGGACTATGACTCCAATTTTCCAGTAGACTAAAAGAATTTCCTTTGCACAATAGCTATCTTTGCAAAGTCTTAAAACATCTTTAAGTCCTCTAGATAGTTATGAAAATAATTAAATAGATGGCTTAGAGATATTACTGAGGAAGAATCCGTGCTTACTGAAAGAGTAGTAGGTAATTTCTAAAATAAATGGAAGACCAGTCCTAGCCCAGGTCCGGTGAGTGTGCGGAGAGTATCCTGCTACCCTGCGC
>NW_004524585.1:4763916-4789389 GCF_000260255.1 Octodon degus | reverse complement strand
TATTTGTTGAAACTGTACTTTCGATTTGATTTGAAACTGTCTCATTGCTATATGTTTATCAATAAAACTTTGAAAAGAAAAAAAATAAAATATAAAAAAAATAAATGGAAGTATTCAGAATGAGATTCAGTATAATCCAATCAGGAGAAAATCCAAAGCACAGTAAGATCAAAAATAATTTTAATTTTTTAACTTTTTAAGATTTGTCTTTGATCCATGATTTATTTGGGATAATAATAATCACCAATGAACACATGTTTAGATTTATCAAATACCCTTCTGCTATTTATTTTATGCTGTTATTTTCATTCATGTATTTTTGGTACAGGGTCTCACTATGCAGATCAGACTCGTAGTGATCCTCCTGTTTTCAGCCTCCCCAGTGCTGGGATTACAGGTGTGCACCTCCATGCCTGGATTAGGTTGCTGGCTCAGTGCAGGGCCTGTGCAGCATGCCAGACCTGGGAGCAAACCCTGGTCCCTGTGCTTGCCAAGGTAGGTGCTTAGTCTGCTGAGCTATCTTTCCAGCCCTATTTATTTTATATTTAATTTTCTTTTCATCAGAAAGTATAATTTGAGTTATTTCTATTTTTTTAACATTTAATAAGTTGTTTTTCCATTAAAATACTACTGTATTAGTAGTTGAAGACCTTCCTAACTAATATAAATCAATTATTTATTGTGTAGAATAGTTTGATACTTCACAGTAATCCTAGCAACTGGATTTTGTCCTGACTAAACTGGAGCATTTAATGACAATTATTTAGCAAACAAATTACCTTTAAATAGTTTTCTTAGCAGAGCTGGGTACCAGAACAAGGTGTCACACATGGTAGGCAGGTACTCTACCATTGAGCCACACTCCCATTCCGTGCTCAGAAATTTCTAAATGCCTGTTAGTGTTAGTAATGACTCTCTTGGAATGATTAAAAAGAAAGTGAATATTTCCATTAGTTAAAATTGGTATTTCAGTATTAGTTTAGATTTGCTTGTTCTCTTATAAAAATGTATTTTAGTCATTGAAAAATACAATGATTATTAATTTATTTAACTTTCTCTTAGAATTAATTATGTAAAGAGATTAAATTATGCAAAAATATTTATGAATTAAGTTGCAGTTTTAAAGTTATTTTCAGACCAGTGAGTTAGGTCAGCGGACCAAACCCTTACTTAGGCCAGCTCAGGGATAATGACTGATCCCCAGCACCATGTGTCACTCGGGCACGCACCCCCAGGCACGCTGAACTGGTTCCTGAGAGGAGACGGGTGTGGTGGCCTAAGCCTGTAATCCCAGTGCTGGGCAGGCTGAAAACAGGAGCATCACTATGAGTCTGAGCTGTGTAGTGAGACCCTGCACCAAATACATCAAAAGAAAAAGAAGTTATTCTCTCTCTTTGCTTCTCATTGTGTAACTATGTGTTCCATACACAAGTATATGTTAACCACTGTCAACGTACAACATTTTCAATTTTCTTGCATATATTCACCTATATTTGCTGAATAGATAAGTTCACAAACAGAAAAAATTCCACTTCTCTGTATTTGTGAAGTTTAGCAGGTGAAATTGATATGGATTCTTCCCCCAAATTTACTTTGAGATTTCCTCCCAGGGAATCAGCCTTGAGCAAATGTCTAGCTTGGTAATGGAGGGCACTCTGGGCACCATGTGATAATCACTTAATAATGATAGCTTTGAGGTAGCAGTTTAGACCAGCTGCACTGGACCGTCTGGACCCATCATTATTTCTGCTCTGTGAAATAAGCTGTCATTACGGTTCACACAAACACATTTCTGCCTTTTCATAACCACAATAATTCACCTGGGACAAGAACTGAAGAGAAATCCTACTATATAAAAATCCTCTCTGTTGAAAGGATAGCTTGATATAAATAATGGCATTTGTAGTTTTTTTTAATCACTTCTGCTTTTTTTTCTGTTAAACAAATGGCTTTGTCATTTTCTATACTGCTACTAATGACAATAATCTGACGAGTCACAAACATTTCATTCCCCAGTCAAGATAATTATACTTTAATGGCTAAGCATATCAATCTTGTGCTTCAGAGATATAACTGATTGTCAATGACTGATAATAAAATTTTTTTCTTTACATTTTACATGTTAAACTACAAGAACAAATGTTAGAATAGGGTGATTGGTGAGAATCTAAATTATTACTAAAAATTAGTTCAAGAGATTTGCCTAATTTCCTGTGACAAATACAATGCAAATAAACATGTGACTCATTATTGTACTCCAAATTATGTGCACATTTAAAAAACAATTAGTGTTGATAGTATTACAAATGAAAATCATTTCTGCAGGGGCTGCTTTGTTAGAGTAAGTGCCTGACTGTTTAATATAATCTCTATTTTCAGTGAAATACAGATTGGTGCAATGTCCAAAAAGCAAAGATCCTGGAATCTAATCTGGACCTCACTGTTCCACAAGCTCCCGTACTCCACATTGTTCCTGGAAACACTCTAGTGCAGGAGGTTGAGAGTACCCTAAGAAATGATAATAGAATATACCAAGAGCTTGGATCCTTTTCTCATCCATAAGGAGATTTATTGTTGTTAGTGAAATTCAGAAAGCACAGTTACTAAGAATGAGGCTGTGTAGATATGAGGATGCCAGTGGAAAGGGTGTCACACACTCTGGAGGCAGCCTGAGCTAAACTCTGAGAACATCAAGGACTGACTGAAGAATTTTAAGAAGATGGAGAATCACATTGTGCTTTTGACTTTCTTTGTTTATGTGGTGAACATATTGGGCAGCTGTAAGATTTAAACACATCTATGAAGTTCTATGTTAAAGTGGCTCAGGGGCCAAGTTCTACCTTTCAGTGACAGAGGATATATTTAGAAACATAAGTATCTTTCATGGGTTTTTGGGAAGCAAAAATTTAAAATATCTTTATAGTTTCTCAATAAAATCTTTGCTAGTACAAAAACTTGTTTGGCAAGGTCTTAAATAACCCAAAAAATATGAAATCGAAAGACAGTTTAAATAGTGTAAATAAATTTATGTATGAGGGTTTTTCTTTTTCTCTTTCACAGAACTCTGTGTTGTGGCCAGCATCTCTGTACAGATTTATTTCATTTCAAATCTCTCTTCCCTGCTGGACCCAAACCATATGAAAATCTAGTTTTGCTTTTTGGCTTACTCCCTCATTCTTTCATGGAAAAACCTAACCTGGCAGCCTTCTGTCTAATCTTTGATTGTAGAGTTCACACAGTCAGTCCTGATTAACCCAGGCTCATTGCATCTCTGCCGTGAAGCAATCGGGGCTTCAAGTCCTATCTTCACTCTTGCCAGGGCATTGTTTTCTCTTTAACCATAACCTTTCTATCAATCGTGAATGTTACTACAATTGTTACAGTGTGTTTCTCCAATTCTTTTCAGAGACATTGCTTTGTTTCCGGAGGGACATTTGTCAGCCTTGGTACTATTCTTTGTGTGTGTTTTTCTGTAACACGCTCCTTGTTTAGAAATGTCAGACTAGAGGGTGGGGAGATAGCTCAGTGGAATAAGTGCTTGCCTGGCAAACACAAGGTGCTGAGTTTGATCCCTGGTACCACAAAAGAAAATAAAAGAAAGAGAGAGAGAGAGAGAGAGAGAAAAAGAAAAAAGGAAAGAAAAAAAATGTCAAACTTACTTTCAAAACTATCATGTTACTTCTATGTTAAGAAGTACTTAATTTCTACTCAATCCCTTACTTTTGATTACTGATCAGATAAGACTTATTTAAGAACAGATAAACTAAAACATCTTTGATCCAGTGAGATTTAGGCCATTGTTCCGCTATTTACTGCTTAGGATTGAGAAAACATGCAATGATATGAAATTCAGATAAATTGGAAATAGCAGCTTCTGCATAAGAAGAGGTGTCTTCCCTCCCTTTCATCCTGATAATCAGGCAGTTCAGTCTGGGTACCTGTGTTATGAGTATTTTTATGAGTATTAAATATAAAATGTTCTTATTCTTTTCTTCTCAGTGTTGTAGTAATGCTGCTGTTGCTGCTACTGGGTCCATCACCATCACCTTCACTGCTCCATAAACCACTTAGTATTTGTCTGACCATGTTGGATAATATATTGTTGTAATTTTTACAAAAATAGATTGAAACAAATCTTTTAAGTACAACAAATAAAAGTCATTAGATAAAACTGATATGGTTTCTCTTTATGCCAGGAGAAATCATAAATCATGATACAGAAATTTGCTTTCTACTTCAGTTTTTCATTCCAGTTGCTCATTGCTATTATAAATACCAAATGAAAATTAGTTTGCCTTCCTATTTAAGAATTCATCCTCTTCTCTGATGTGTGACTTGGCATACTTACATCCTAATGCATCCCAGAGGTGTTAGCCACATACCTTAATTAAAATATTTGTCCCATTTAAGTCAAGGCAAGTTTTTTTTTCTTTTCTTTCTCTTTTTCTTTTACCTCCTCCTCCTCCTCCTCCTCCTCCATAGTATTTGAGACAGTATCTCAGTATGTAGTTTAGGCAGGCCTTGTTGGCCCTGTACTAATTCTGTAGCCTAGGCTGGTGAAGAACTAACAGGGCTCTTCCCTCAAGTTATGAAGAGAACAAGCTTTCTCCCAATCACAGTTCTAGCTGGTATACTCTGTGATCTCATTACTCTTAGGTCTTTTGTTGAGGCAGCACATCCTGAGGGTAGTGTGTGGGGGAGTGAAGCCACTCATTTCAGAGCTGTGCTATAAACTGAGAGAAGGGGGAAGAGATCAGAGTGCAGTGATCCTCTCTGCTAACCCCTCTATGCCCTGAAGCTTATCAGAGGCCCTACAGGAAGGCTTCACTACCCCTCAGTAGTGCCATGCTCCAGAACAAGATTTCTCCACATGGAACTCTGACAGACCTTTAAACTTTAAAGCTGTCATTTTACCTTCTTGATTTTAGACCTGTGTACTGTTGTAAATACTTCCATGCTGCTGTCTTTATAACTGTACAGTAGAAGGAGCAGGAGGAGGAGGAAGAGGAGGAGGAAAGAAGAATGAAGAAAGACAGAAAAAGAGAGGAAGAAAGAGAAAAAAGAGAGAAAATAACATAAAGAAGAATGTTATGGCACCCTCTCATTTAATCCCTATATATTTTTGTAGATTAGCTATTAGAAACATTATAAAAACTGATGGAGTAAACACTTCAGTAAGCTAAGGTTAGGATGGCATTACTCTAAAACTATGACGGAAGTGGTGATGTAATTACTACAGTTTAAGTTTACATATTTTCTCTCAACTTACTGGAGCTAAAAATTCCACTTTGTAAACCTGCTGTAAATGTCCTGGTTTCACTAAAATTGTTTGTGTATGTTAATGTTTAGTTTGACTCAGCACTTCATAGAACAGAAAGGAGAGGGTTCTTGGGCTATTTCTGCGAACCTGTAACACACTTCAGTATATATTTTTTTTTTTGTGAAAACTAACATTATTATTCTTAAAATTTTAATTCTTTCCCTGAAGATAATTATTTGCTCATGGCAAGAAAATAGGATTATTTTATATGATAGTAAATTACTAAAAAGAATATTAAGAAGGATATAGAAAGGAGGTTAAAACTTTCTTTTGGTGGCCAGCAAGATAGCTCAGTGGACTAAGAGCCTGCTTAGGCACGCGCAATGACCAGAATTCAAGCCCCAGCACTACACGCTGCGCAGGCACCACCCCCAGGTGTGCTGAGCCAGCCACCAAGTCCAGGCATGGTGCCTCATGTCTGTAATCCCAGTGCTGGGGAGGCTGAGACAGGAGGGTCATATGAGTCCAAGCTGTGGAGTGAGACCCTCTACCAAATACATTAGAAAAAATTCATTTGATTAAAATATTATCTTAATTTTCACATCTGGCCTTAAAAGGTAAAATTTAATAATGAGCTTACATTGAATATTTTTGGTAAACATTACTCAATGCTGCATTGTCTTTGCACATTTTCTAATTATGAATTGAGAAACTAATTTTTATATTAGGAGCCAGTAAGATGATTGTAGTGGGGACTTATTATTCCTAGGTGTCCAAGGTTATTTGAATATCCTTTTCATCTTTTCATAAATCCTCATTATAGGTATTCTGACTTAAGCTAGTAGAACAAAGTCAACACACACTTTCAACAGCAGAATATCTATATATAATTTGTGAGAGAAATCAGAAAACAAGAGATCTTACTCTTGCCACAGAAATTTTATTTAATTTTATGAGCAAAATTAGAAATTGATGGATGGAATAAGAGTTGCCACTGTAGAATCAGAATATTGGAGAAGTAACTGACTATAATAATGGGAAATGTCAGTATCCACAACTCAGCTACCGAATGCCATATACTATATCCAGGATAACATATAATATACTGTAGAACAGTTTCTTACTCAAATGATTTTCTTGCCTCTACTGAAAACAAGGAGGGCGTGCTTTAAGATAAGCATATTTATTTCATGACCCCTCTGCTGACACTGGTAAGCATTTTGGTAAATAGTTTTGCACTGACATTTGTTCTCCAAGAATGCTGCTGTATTCCAGTGGATAATGGTGTTGGATATTAAAATTGTGCCTTTTGAGGTTGGCACTGTATCTGTTTGTACTAAAATAGTAAAGTTTTCTTCTCATTAGAGGAGGATTATATTTTTTGTCACTGTAAAGATTCATTTAATTTTTTTAAAGTCAAGATAACAAAATGAAAACAAAGGGCTACACTGAGAGAAGACACATAAATGTGGAAGCATAATTTAACAGATATTCAAGACAGTATTAATTTCATCACAAGTAAATTATTTTAAGCCTTTTTCTTGAAGCATGTGCTCACTGATGACCCATGTTCAAGCTTCTCAATTACTTTTTAAAATGTCCCTTAAGACAGTGAAGTAGAAGTCACCTAGCCTTAGGAGGGACTTGACTTCACTTGCTTCTGTGGCTCACTGCCTGACCAACTGGGCAAATGCAGAAAGAAGCATGAATTCCAGAGGTTTCGGCTTTTCAATCTGTGAGGCAGTGGCCAGTGACAGTTCTTGGATGAATAGAAACAGCATAAATGAAGGCCAGCCAAATAGTTCAGCAGATTAAAGTGCCTGTGAGCAGGCCTGCAGTGCCAGCCCCCCACCCCACCCTGCCCGCAGGTTATGCTGAAATAGCAATTGAGACTGGACTTGGTGGCTCTCAATCCCAGTTCTTGGGAGGCTTTAAACAGGGGGATCACTATAAGTGCGATCTAGTAGTGAGAACCTGAACACCTTGTAGATTCTTCCCTAAAAATACAAACAAACAAACAAAAAAACAGCATAAGTTAATTTGCTGAGTTCTTAAAGGTGTTCAGTGAATATTGACTATGTCCTCGTAGTTTATTACTTCTGGCTTACAGCTTAACTCTTAAATATTTTAATGACATTCTTTATTCTTAGATTATATACAGATTGCTACTTAGATATTAATTTAATTATAATATTATTTAAATTAAATAACGTTACTGCACTTACAGACCTTCAAGAAATAGAAGCAAAGCTTTTTCACTCTACGCGTAATAGCTGACTACCAATAATAATCCAAAGCTGTATGTGACCCAAACTCTCAACTCCCAAATATTTCAGGCGAGTTATTTTTGGTTCTGAGATGTCTGCGAAGTTGCCTTTGAAGTTGTTTCTCACTTTTGATCTTGAATTGTGACTCTGTCATCCTGAAAAATGACTGATATTATCAACACCCACTTGACTACTTGTCTTAAATGTCCACTGACATTTTATTAGCTTTGCATCATGATGTAGCATGACAGCATCTTGAGATGTGAATGCTAAATCCTCACTCTTCTAATCTAGTTTTTTCTTCTCAAAGCCTCATCTTTCATTTGTTCTGACATATGTCTCCATGAACATACCTATCCTCTGCCTTGGAGAAAATTTTGAATATATATTAAAGTATGATGTCAATTTCTTCCTTCTCCTTAGTACACAGCACATATCATACTTTATAAAATACAAAATTGAAGAAAGTCTTATTTATGGATAAGTAAGAATGACATAAGTGATACAATCCAAATGTCACAGAAGCTGCATAATAGAAGAGACAAAGTGTTTCATTTACTTTCAAGACGCATTAAAGATTAATATGTCTTAGACATATTAGAAATAAAACTGGATTAACAATAAGCATATGCATCATTTTATAATAACCAGACAACCCTTCCTAGGAGTAGCATGGACTAGTTATTTATCATAATTTTAAAGTTGAGATGCCTGTTCTTTCATCTTGACTTTGTTATCAAGTATGATTTTAACATGCTTTCATCTGAATTCTCATCTATGTACTCGTTTCCCTTCCAAACACAAGAAAACATTGCTAAAATAACTATCATCCTCACTGAAATACTAAACAAGTATTAGCAATTTTATCTCATTTTCAAATTTGTGTTCAAAGCTTTCTTCCAATTGAGCCTGTTTTTTATTTTTATGTAAAAATGCAATTACATTGTTCCAAATTAATTAAGTTCCATTGTATGAAAAATTTCTCTTTTTCAGAAAAAAATAAGACAACAAAATTACCAGGATATTATCTGTGTGCTAACAAAAAAACCCTCTATGAAATTATAGGTTGCTATTTTATTCATTTCATCTCTAAATAGATATTTAAAGCAAAGAGACTTTCTGAGACCATAATGTAGTATTCCTTGAATTTGTAAAACTTTAATAATATGAAAACAAAAGGCAATGTTTCTTTAACTTATTTTTGTTTATTTCTTTAACTTATGAAAACAAGTACTTATAGCTATATGAAATTTTCATTATCAACCACACTAGAAAATTGCTGTATCAAATTTTGTATGAATCAACTTTAAATAGGCAAAAATGAAGAAAAATTTTAGTATTTATAGGAATTGCAACATTTAACTTAGTACTTAAAAGCAAAGAAATAATTTTCATATAAAGATGATATAAGTTGTAAAGCCTATCTTTCTCTTTTATCTACCTATGACTCTTCTATAATTTACTGTAAGATTTTAACTTATCTGTGTGTGTGTGTGTGTGTGTGTGTTTTACAGTTGTACCTAATGACATTGAAGGAGAAATAATACCCCCAAAGTTACATGAGCACATTCACAATTGAGCTCTACAAGTCCCATTAGGAAATTTATACACTATATTTCAAAACTTGAAACCAAGAACTGCAAGTTAAGGCAAGTTTCATTATATAAAGTACTGTATATCTGAGTGTCAATTAAATATATAGACTTCTGACAATTTCATAGGAAAGAAGGTTCAGATTTAGAGTCAGCTGTGAATGAGAACTTCCTGAATTGGGCAGAAATGAATTTAAGAATTCTAATGCAAAAATTGAGAAAATTATAAAATATCATAAAGAAAACTAAAAGTACAAAAGTGAGACTCTCACCTTTGTGTTTGGTGGAGAAAGAAGGAATTTTGGGGAGAAAGAGGAGAAAGATAACACTAAGAGAAGGAAGAAGGCAGGAGAGGGGGAGAAGGAAGAGGTGGAGGAGGAGGAGAAGGAGGAGAAGGAAGTGGAGAAGGAGGACGAGGAAGAGGAAGAGGAAGAAGAAGAAGAAGAAGAAGAAGAAGAAGAAGAAGAAGAAGAAGAAGAAGAAGAAGAAGGAAGAAGAAGAAGAAGAAGAAGAAGAAGAAGAAGAAGAAGAAGAAGAAGAAGAAGAAGAAGAAGAAGAAGAGAAAAAACACAATAAAAGAAATGATACTTTGTTTTCCCAAGCTCTTCTACTGTACGGAAATCAGTGTGGTGATTCCTCAAAAAAATAAAATGAGAGGTTCCATTTGACCCAGATATTCCTGTCCTTGGTTTCTTCCCAAAAGAATTAAAAGCATCATACCAGACGTATATATGTATGCCCGTATTTATAATGACATGGCTTGTGAACAGTCCAGAGGCCCATCAATCAATGAATGAAAAAAGAAGATGTGTTTTTTTTATGCAATGGAGTGATATCCAGCCACAAAGAAGAATAAACTTGAGACCATATTATTAAGTGAAAGCAATTGGACAGATGCAAATATCACCTTGTTTCTCTGCTGTGAGGAACTGAAAGTGTAAATGAGGATCAGATTATATACTAGACATAGGAAGCAGTTGCTCCATTTTAAAGAAGAACTAGGGAAGGGGGAGGAGGAAGTGAAGGAAAAAAAGAAAAAAGGAAAAACAGAAACAATGCTTTTATAAATAAAGAGGGAAGAAGGCTTGAAGGGAGGATAAGGGAAGGAGAGGAAAAAAGGAATTGAAGTAAGTCATGTGCAGAAACAAAGACCCTATGATGAAAGTGATCATTATATAAATTTAAAATGTACCAATAAACTTACTTAAATAAAACTAAAGGGGCTGGTGAGATAGCTCAGTAGACTAAAGCACCTGCTTGGGCAGGCTTACACAAGTATATGGACTGTGGTTCAATCCCCCGCACCACATGCTGTGCTAGCCCTGCCCCAGGATGGGCTAAACTGGCCACAGAAAAATAAAATAAAGTAAAATAAAATAAAATAAAATAAAACAGAGAAAATACTTTGGATTAAGTAAAAAAAATAAGCATTAACACTATTTGGAGAATACAAAAACCATACAAATAAAATAATGTCACTTATAGCTTATTGTTTTCTGACAATTACTCTTATTATGTCACTGAGTGTGCTCCAGGCTACACATTTCATATGTGTGGAAGAACTAGTTCCATTGTGTGTACGCACTGCACCTCCATCCTGAACATGTATTTTACTTACATTTCCCATCTTGTGCAGTTAGTCTGGACAATCTTCCATCAAAACAGTGGAATGAGGTGAGTTTTCTAGTTTTCTCATTCTAATTACCTTTTCACTTGCTGGCAACTGCTGTACCTGTGACATGCAGGAGGCCAGGAATTTAAAGTGCCAGAACAGCTCTCCAGGTGAGGGATTTGACCACAGACATAACGAACTGCTGCATGAATAGAAATAAACATTGACACTTAAGGCTCATAATTTTCAAGTTTGAGCTCATATATTTTTTTATTTTTTCATATATTTTAGTAATAAAATATTAATTTTGTCATATGAGTGAGAAAATTAGTTGATGTTTCATATAATAATTTCACAAATTAATTAGTACCTACCACTCAGAACACTGATTTTTTTTTTTTCTTTTTTGAACTGGGGATTGAACTCAGGCCCTTGCACTTGCCAGGCAAGCACTTATTCTACTGAGCTATCTCCTCGGCCTCTCAAACATTGATTTTGAAGAACAGTTTTTTAGCAACTCAGACTCACTTTGTGATTTGATAAACATCACCCATTTCTTACATGATAGCATGCAACATATAAGAGGCACTTTCGGTGAATTTATTATCTATATTTTATTTAAATGAAATATAGTTAGATTAAAATATTAAGTCTCAATTAAAACTAAAATAGTGAATAAAGTATTCCCTAATCTATAAAGACCATGCTAGTAGTAAAATTGTCATTATGATTAATATTAGTATTAAATGCATAAAATGTTAACAAGTAAAATATTTGAATACTAATATTTATATAGTCCTTTTTCTTAAAATAAAGTTTCTCCTGTTAGTGACTATCAAGCCTGCAAGGGGGAATGTAACTCTTTTGTGCCTCTTTGTGACACATAATAAGGTTAGGTTTAAAGGTGCCTTGCAGAATATATAGGAGCCTGATAAACTCAAAGAATGTAAATGTTTTATGTCATAAGCATGATATAGTGAGTCTGATATTAGTCTTAATATCAGCAAGATTAATAATTAATAATAGATCAATAATGTTAATAATGAAAATAGAAAAAGGTGACTTATAGGTAAAAGGGTGAAAGTGAAGAAGGGAAATAAAAAAGGAAGCAAACTTCCCAAGGCAACGGTGAGCTGCAAGTCCTGAGAAAATGCAATCATAAACAATAGAATAAAAATATTTTCAACCTTTTAAAATAGAATCAAACCATAAGTGATCAAACATTGGTAAATGGGCTAAATAATGATAATGTTAGAATCTCAGTGGTGAAGTAATTGCTTATTGATTAATGTTCAGCCTGATATCAAGCTCAGAATCTAGCAGCCCAATTCCCAGTAGAACACATACAGATAACCTAAGCACAATAACTTGAGGTCAAGAACTGCAATTTAGGATAGGTATAACTATAGAAGGTTCCATGTATCTGATTGTCAATTAGATACATAGACTGATGACAATTTTATAGGAAAGATGGTTCAGATTTAGAGTCAAATGTGCTGGAGAAACCATACTTTCAAAGGCATTACATTAAAAACAGATCAGACCTTAGGGGGAAATGGTCAAACTTTTAAAGAAATGCATGTGTGAACAAGAGAAAAAATGATCTATTGCAAGTGTCTACAAGAGCCATTTAGAGAGAAGTGATGTCATAAATTTACATGAATGGAAACTAGCAAAGATAGATTCTTTCATGAACAATTACACAATATTGAAGGAGAAAAGATAAGTACTCACATACCATGTACTGACTTGTGATGAACAAAATTATTTCATATCTGTATGTCTGTTTTTATCACTTCATTTTATTGAAAATATCGAGTTCAAATTAATAACATTAATGAATGGTGGTACTGAATTTAGAAAACAGTTTCTGTGATCATTCTTTGTTGTCACTCATTGGGATAACAATACAGAAAATCTGGAAGAACAGAGTAAGAAAAAAAGTTTCTGACTGATCATAATGAATATAAAATTTATTAGAATTACATAATGATGTAAGCTTAAAATATGAGATTCTGTAACACTTCTCACGTTTATGCTTGTACAATATACCCATCAATGGTGATACACATGGAGAGTTTTGTCTTTAATTTTAACAATTCTTACATGACAAATGATGTGCATTATTTCTACTGAGATTAGAGACAGCCGAATTATTAAATGGTAAACTAATAGGAAGAGATGGTTTGATATTTCATAGTTAAGATATGTTAGGATTTTTGCATTTGTTTGCTTTAGTAAAAGCGTAATAGCAAAATAGTAATAGCTCACAGCAAAAGGGACAAATACATGTTCTTTAAAACAAATGTAAAAAGAAGTTTAGCAAGAAAAATATGATACATCTGCCTACTAAAGTTTCTGAAGTCCTGCTGAAAGCCTCTACTCACAGGGAATTTAGGGGTTCTGGGTTTATTAAAGTCAATTTACTTGTGCATGCGTTGTGCTGGAGTGACATGGACGTAATGAATGCAGCCATGACAAACTCCATTTCACATCTTCATGAGTTTGTCATGGCTGGATTCATCCTATTCGTGTCACTCAGCACAACAGTAATGGTTGACTAAATAGAATGTAAAATTGCTCTTTAAGAAGGTAGAGACTTTTATATTTATTCGAATGTGAAAGAAAAAAGCGTACTTATGTACATGGAGTTTGTTGCTTTTGGGACTGTGGTTACATAAAAAAAATAAGCACTATATTATACTTAGAACACATTGCTTTGCAGAATGATCACTAATATGACATTCAAAAAAGGAAGACTATAGTACCATAGTATTGTACTGTGATATAAATTAAAGGAAAATAATTACAACAATTATTCCTGAATGTTTTCTTGAATAAAGATGTTATGTTTCAATGTAGAATTTAAAATGAAGCTAATTAAAACTTGATAAAATTAATAGTATAAGATAATGCTCTTCTATATGGAAGACCCCAAACACTCCACCATGAGACCTGTAGATTTACTAACCAAATTCAGTACAGTAGCAGGATACAAAGTCCTCAAAAATAAATAATGCATTTTTTTAACAGAGAGAGCAAAAGCGCTGAGAGAAAAATTAGGGAAACCACGTCTGTCACAATAATACCCAAAAAGATTAAATTACTAAGAATCAATCTAATGAAATTAATAAAATATTTATATAGAAAAAATTATAGTACTCAGAAAAACGATACTGAAGAGGATTTCAGAAAATGGAAAGATACGCCTTGCTCCTGCATAAGAAGAACAAACATTTTGAAAGTGGCTATACACCCAAAATTGTTATGCAGATTCAATGTGATCCCAATTAAAATTACGTTAGTATACCTGACAGATCTAGAGATAACATTCCTAAAATTCACCTGAAACCAGAAGAGACCCAAATAACAAAGGCAACCCTGGGTAACAAAGGAAGGGCAGGAGGCCTCACAATGTCTGACTTGAAAGTATAATACAAAGCAAACATAATAAAATCAACATGTTACTGACATGCGCGCACACACATGCGCACACACACACACACATGCACACACACACACACACACACACAAACAATAAAAACAGAACTGAGGATCAATGGAGCACATTAGAAGATGCAGACACAACTACACAGGCACACAGCTACCGTATCTGTGACAAAGGACATTCTATGGAAGAAAGATAGCGTCTTTAAATGTTGCTGTACAAACTGGCTTTTCACATGACAAAGACTAAGACTAGACTCATGTTTGTCATGATGCAATAATTAAAGCAAAAATGGATTAAAGATATAAATATTAAAACAGAAGCACAAAGTCTTTGGGAGGAAAAAGTAGGAATCTTAAAGTCATAAGGTAGGTAGAGAATTCATGAGCAAAAACTAAACTGCAGGGGAATATGTTAAAATGATCAACAACTATTATCTCATCTTTTTGAAAAGTTTTTTTCACAACAAAAGAAATCACCAACACAGTAAAAATAAAACCCGAAAACTGGGAAAAATTACAACATATATTCAGCTGTCCCTCTGAAAAAGTCTTTCTGTTTGGAACATATAATGAAGTTTTAAAAATCAGGGCTCCAAAATTTAAACCAATCAAAAACAATGAACATTTGAGATAAATGTACACTTCTCAGATGAAGAAATGCAAATAGCAAAGAAATATATAGACAAGCAAAAAAAAAAAAGAAAAAAGAAAAAAAAGTTCAATATCATTGGCCATTGGAGAAACACAAATTAAAAAACACTGAGATTCCATATTCACCCAAGAAAGAATAGCTATCATCAAGAAGTCAAACAATAACAAATACTGGAGGTGCTGTGGGGTAAAAGGAACACTTCTTGATGTGAGATTAGACTGGTACAACCACTGTGGAAATTAGTATGGAGATTTCTTAAAATGCTAGGATTAGAGGTCTCATTCAACCCAGCTATTCCTAAACTGGGTATTTTTCTAAATTAACTGAAAAATCATACTATAGTGATATATGAGCATCTATGTCTATAGCTACACAATTTATCATAGCTAAATCTTGGAAATAATCTAAATACCCATTAGCTGAGGACTATATGAAAAAGATGTGGTATTTTTACACAATGAATTATTACTCAGTTAAGAAAAAAGGATAGATGTGAGACTTTTATAGGTAAATGGATGCAACTAGAGGCACACTCATAAGTGAAATAAATCAGATACACAAGTACAAACATCATATTGTCTCCTTAGTGTGAGAACATGAAAACTAAATAAAATCTAAAAGGTACAGTAGATGCTGTGAAAAGTGAGTTCACAGGAAGGAATTGCTGAGATGAGGACAGGAGAGTGAGAAAGTGGGCTAAAGAGATATATCTACATGTGTATCCAAGATATCTTAGAAAATTGGACTGCTGATGTCTGCTGGTCTATGGGAAAGAGCAGCTGATGCCTTTTTTCCCTTTTCTTCTCTCTTCTTAAGTTCATATACATTTTTCCCAGTTTTGCATGTATATACCTGGTAATTTACACAACTAATTTGAAGACAATACTATGCAATACAACAAATAAAAATTGTTATTGCTTTGTTTAGTGAAATTCGGTATCATTTCTAATTCACTTTGTCTTCTTTTTTAAATTGTACTATTGCTTTTTTTAATTTCTTATATATTTATTTCTTTTTTCTTTCTTCTTCTTCCAATTTTACATTAATGTATTTGGTAATATGAATAACTATTTAGAAGACAACACTATGTATTACAACAAACACTGTGAAATTCATATGACTCTGTTAAGTGAAATTCTGTATCACTTTCAATGTTTTGTTTCAATCTTAATTTGTACTGTTTTTTTAAAAAAGTCCTACTAGTATATTTCCTCAGTGGATGAAAAAGAAACCACTGGACTAAGGGTGATATATATATATATATATATATATATATATATATATATGTTATATTTTTAGAATTAAGAAAAAATATAATGTGTAGTAAGATCTAGTGTATTCACTAGAATTCATAGTTTTATTCACTGAAAGCAAAGACATAAAGCATCAAAACAGGGTGAAAACACTGAAGTATTGCCTGGGTGATATTGGCAGCCATTATCATGACAATTTTCCATTTCACTTTTCTATGTGCTCCTTCATTATAATGTACTGGACATATGTGGAAATCCATTTTGTGTGTGTGTGAGGATGTGAAAGTGTGTTCTGATAAAAATGAAACAAGAAAAATAGTCCAAGAATTCAAAAGCATATCAAGATTGGCTTCAGCATTTAAAGAATTAGAATAAAAATTGAAATTTGTTGAGAAAATCAAAAGTAGAGAATTATTTCCCAAAGTAGGTAAAAAATATCAATTTATACACAAAAGTATATGTTGTTTGCACTGAGATAATGAATCAAGGAAAAACTAAGACCTACACTGTGAAAATTGACTTCTAGCTCATAATTAAAATACTGAATTTCGTCATCAGGAAAAGTTTGAGTCAAAAAATAGAGACAGAACTATGTACAAAGATGCCAGCTGTGGGGAGTCAATTGGAAGATTATTCTTTAAAATCTAGCTGTTGAATTGCCAACACATACTACCTGTATTCTTGCCTATCATGCTTGCATTTTATTAAAAATAAAGTTTTGAATTATTGGCTTCAACATAGGCATGTGGAACCACAATAAGCGTGTTTGGTTGAGAAAAGTATAGTGTGATTACTTATACTCTTATTTCTAATATTGTTATCTAAGAAAACACTTCGATATGTTTTCGGAAAACAGATGGAAATGCCAAAACAGTTCATTGAATACATCCTATAACAAATGTAGAGTTGCTCCACAATTGGGTCATGAAGTACCCGGCATCATCAATCTCAAATTTCCTATATTTTACTCTGTTTTTCTAATTAGTCTTCTCTAAGTCAGACTGAAATGAGAAAATGCAGTATCAAAGACATGGGGGTTTAAATTACAAACTTTTATTTCTCTCAGTTCTGGAGAGGAAGGTCCAGGATGTTGGTACCTGTCTATTCATATTTTTCTTTTCAGGTGGGCATCTTCTGATTATTTCTTCACATGACCTTTCTAGAGTAGGAGAGATGGAGTTGTGGGGGAGAGGAGGGAGGGAGAGAGAGAGAGCCAACCTGTAAAACAAGTTCATTTAAAGTTATATTTTCAAAATACACATGTGGCGGCTACCCTGTACCCGTGGACCTATCCGGTCCAAGTCCAGGCCAAGCGTGGGTGAGACCCTCTTCCACCTCCTTGGGACTCACCCAGCACTCTGCAGTCTAACCCCCACTCCCGCCCAGTGAGTGAGAACTTCTACCCCATTCTCAGGAACCCCAGATCCAGCCCTAGTCCAGGAGCCATGAGCATGTGGGAGAACTTCCTCTCCCCTGTACTTCACCTTGTCCCCTCCACACTCAGCTCAGGCCTGGCATACAGGCCTGGGGTGACACTCTGCAGCTGCAGTCCCTGCAGAGAGAGTACAGGATAGAACCACCCAGCTAGTCCAGGAGCAGAACATCTTGCCAGAGGGGCACAACAGGTTCACTCGCAAGGGTGGCAGCAGGAAGGAGCTGAGCACGGCAGCCAGACCCAAGCCAGGCACAGCTGGATAAATTCGAACTTTGTAGATCTGCACCTGAATTTAAGTAGGTGTTAAGGTTATAAGTACACCAAAATTCTACAGCAAAGGTCAGAAGACAGTGCTATACAAAATGATGAGAAGGAGCAAAATGCAATCTCAGAACCCAAGTCAACCCATAATAAGTGCAGAGCACACTAACACAGAAAAAACTGGGAATCACACAGCTAAAAATCAATTAATCAACAGCTTCTTGAATATAGTAACAATTTCAGAAAGGTACAGAAGAACTCAGATTGGAAATTAAGAAAGGAAATTCCTGAACTAATAGCATCTACAGTAAAAAATCAAATGAAGAAACACATAGAGGAAACCCAATGCTCACACAGAACAAGTGCAGAGGACACTAGCTCAGCTCAAATGTATGAATTAATAGCATTGAAAGTGAATAAGCAACAGCAGAAAGTTATAGAGGGACTCAAAGAAGTATTATTTTCTGAAATAAAAAAGAGTTCTCTGAAATCATAGCATCTGAAGTAAAGAATCAAATACAGAAGCATAGGGAGAAAACCCAATCTGAAAAAAATTCTGCAGTAAAAGAATTAATGACTGCTTCTCAAGAAGACATTGATAAAAAAGAATAGAGGAAATTAGAAAAATGACTGCTTCCTTTAATGAGCAATACAGTAAAGAAATAGATTGCATGAAGCAGAGCCAAAGAGATATACAGGTGAGATGGCTCAGTGGTCTAAAGCACCCACTTAGAACAAGCTAAGCTTAAGCAAAGCACAGGGACCATGGTTCAATCCCCCAGCACCACATGCCAGCCAGCCCCACCCCCTGGTGGGCTGAGCTGGCCACACACACACAAAATAAATAAATAATTTTTTTTTAAAAAAAGAGATATACAGGAACTTAACATCTCAATCACAAGCTTGCAAAACTGTTTGAGTGAAAGTGAAGACAGAGTTTCAGATCTTGAAGATGTTGGTGCAGCTAGTGAAAAGGTAAGTAAAGATCTCTTAAAAACAACTAGGATGCAGGAAAAAATAATTCATGACTAGAAAGACAATGCAAAGATGAACAATGTGAAACTAATAGGTATCAATGAGAAAGAAGGAGTCAATACAAATGACATTAAAAAAATACGGGCAGAAGTAATGGCAGAAAACTTCCCAAATATGAAGAAACAATCTGACATTCAGGTAACCAAAGCATACAGAATGCCAAGTAACCTTAACCCGATTAAAAACACACCGAGACATATAATACTGAAGATACCAGAAATCCAGCATGAGAATAATATACGGAAAGTTGCTAGAGAAAAAAAGCAGATCACCCTCAAAGGAAAACCCATCAGAATTACGGCAGACTTCTCTTCACAAAACATGAAGGCAAGAAGAACATGGAGCAGAATACTTCAAGTCCTCTCTGAAAACAAATTCCAGCCCAGACTATTATACTCTGCAAAACTCTCTTTCCATTTTGATGGAGAAGTAAAATACTTGCGTGACAGAGAAGAACTAAATAATTTCATGATGATAAAGCCAACCCTACACAGGATCCTGAAAGATGTTCTAGAGAGGGACCAAAATGATCAGAACTCCACGAATGAATGAAATCAGAAGCAACCAACCAAATAGGGCAAACAATTAAATACAGGACAAAAAGGAGTAAATGACAACAGGTAAATAGCATGTCAAACATCTCAATTCTAACCATCAATGTAAATGGGCTCAATTCACCAATTAAGAGAAATAGACTGGCACAGTGGATTAGGAAACAAAATCCAACAATATGCTGCATACAAGTAACACATTTAACTCATAAAGACATTCATAGGCTGAAAGTCAAAGGATGGAAAACAACAATACATGTCCCAGCACCTCAGAAAAAAGCAGGGGTAGCAATACTATTCTCAGATAGTCTCAAATTCAAACCAAGAATGATCAAGCAGAATAAATAAGGCCACTGTATACTGGTTAGGGAAAAAATACAAGAGGAAGAGGTAACACTCATAAATATGTATGCACCAATATGGGAGCCCTCAACTATACAAAGCATATCTTAATGGAGAAGAACAATCTGATATCCAATAACACAATCTTAACAGGAGATCTTAACACCCCCTTATCCCAAAAAAATAGGTCAACCAGACAAAAACTTAGCAAAGAAATAACAGAACTGAACCAGAACTTGAAACAAATGGACTTGGTGGACATCTACAGAGTGTTCCACCCAAGCACAGCTGAATACACATTTTTCTCAGCTGCACATGAGTCATTTTCTAAAATAGACCACATACTGGTCCATAGGTCATGCTTAAGTGTATGCAAGAAAACAGAAATTATCCCATGCGCATTATCTGACCACAGTGCAATGAAACTGGAAATAAATGACAGAAGAAACCAGAAACTAAATGCATGGAAATTAAATAACACTCTACTTAGCAACCAATGAGTCACAGATGAAATTAAACAAGAAATTCAACAATATCTACAATTCCATGAAAATTCAAGCACAACTTATCAGAATTTATGGGATATGATGAAAGCAGTTCTCAGAGGGAAATTCATAGCTGTGAACTCACACATTAGGAAAACAAATGGGAACAATTAACACCCTGATGCTGCATCGCCAACAGCTAGAAAAGAAAGATCAAAACAAACCCAGAACCCAAAGATGGGAAGAAATCATACAGATTAGAGCAGAAATTAATTTGAGATGTAGAAAAGAGTTCAAAGAATTAATGAAAGAAAAAGCTGGTTCTTTCAAAGATTAAATAACGTAGATAAGCCCCTAGCTAACCTGATCAAAAAGAGGAAAGAAAGATTCAAATTCAAGCATATAGGAATCTAAAGGATGTAATTACCATAGAACCGGTGGAAATTCAGAAGATTATCACTAGCTACTTTGAGAATCTTTACTCTCACAGAATAGAGGACACAGAAGAAATGGACAGATTCGTAGAAAGGTACAAATTACCAAAACTTCATCAACATGATACAACTAGTCTCAATAGCCCAATAACAGCCAATGAAATATGAGATGTAAAAAAAAATAAACCTAATGACAAAGTAAAGTCCGGGTCCTTATGTATTCACAGCGGAATTCTACAAGAAATTTGCACAAGATGTAGTTTCTGTACTCCTCAAACTCTTCAATGAAATTGAAAAAGAAGCAGTCCTCCCAAAATCATTGCTGGAGACAAGTATTATACTGATACAAAATGAGGGAAAGACGCAACTAAAAAATAGAATTACACGCCAATCTCCCCCATGAACATAGATGCAAAAATTCTCAATAAAATCCTAACAAATAAAATACAGCAAATCATCAAGAAGATCATACAACATGACCAGGTAGGATTCATCCCAGGGGTGCAAAGATGTTTCAATATTCAAAAATCTATAAATGTAATACACTATATCAATAGAGCAAAATCTAAAAACCATATGATCATCTCAATTGATGCAGAAAAGGCTTTTGACAAAGTCCAACACTCATTCATGTTCAAACTCCTACAGAAAATTGGAATAGATGGCCTCAACTTCAATCTGGTAAAAACCATTTATGAAAACCCAATGGCTAACATAATTCTAAATGGGAAAAAATGGAAATCATGTCATCTGCAAATAATGATAATTTAATTTCTTCTTTACCAATTCTTATACCTTTTATTTCTCTCTCTTATCTAATGGCTTTAGCTAATGATTCCAGAACTATACTGAATAGGAGTGGTGGTAGAGGACAATCGTTTTTTGTGCCAGATCTAAGAATAAAAGATTTCCATTTACTTGGAAGACCCAAAAATTTCCACCAAGAAGCTACTAGAATTAATACAGAAATTCAGTAGCTTAGCAGAATACAAAATCAATACCCCAAAATCAATACCATTCCTCTACACAGAATAACAAACACACTGAGAGGGATATTAGAGAAAGAATACTTTTACAATATCACTGAGATAAAATGAAATACCTTGAAATTAATCTAAATAAAGAAACCAAAAATCCTTCCAAGGAAAATTGCAATACTCTGAAATAAGAGATCATAGAGTATTTCAGAAAATGGAAAGAAATTCCATACTCCTGGATAGGAAGAACCAACATTGTGAAGATGGCCATACTCCCAAAATTGCTGCACAAATTTAATGCAATCTCTATCAAACTACCACCCACATACCTCTCAGACCTAGAAAAATCATTCGTAAAATTTATCTGGAACCAGAGAGGACCTAGAATAGCAAAGGCAATTCTGGGCAATAAAGACAAGGCAGGAGGCATTACAATTCCTTACATGAAATTATACTACAAGGCTACTTTGATAAAATCAGCATGGTGCTGACAACTAAATAGACCAGAGTATCAATTGATTAGTAGATGCAGAGGCTTTTAGGAATGCACTTACCCACCTGATCTTCAACAAAGTGGCCAAACATGCTTACTGGAAGAATGATATTCTCTAAGGAATGGTGATGGAAAAACTAGCTCTCTACATGCTGATAACTGAAACTTGACCCAAGTCATTCACCATGCACTAAACTAAAGTCAAAATGGATTAAAGATCTAAACATTAAAACAGAAAGACTAAATCTCCTGGAAGGGAAAGTAGGAGTAACTCTTGAAGACATAGAGGTAGGCAAAGATTTCATGAACAAAAATCATATGGCATGGGAAACACTTGGAAGAATTAACAACTGGGACCTGCTCTTATTGAGAGGTTTTTGCACGTCAAAAGAAATTACTAACAAAGTGAAAAGAAAACCCACAAATTTGGAAAAAATCTTGAGTGTTAAGCACTCAGACAAAGGTCTGCTCTCTAGAATTTATAAAGAACTAAAAAACACTAGGGCCCCAAAATTTAAAGAACCAATCCAGAAATGGGCATCCAAGATGAACACACACTTCCCAGAGGATGAAATTAAAGAAGTGAATAAATATATAAAAAAATGCTCTTCATCACTAACCGTCAATGAAATATAAATTAAACCAACACTAAGATACCATTTCACCCCAGAAAGAATGGCTATCATAAAGAAATCAAGCTACAACAAATGTTGGAAGGCTGTGGGGAAAAAGGAACCCTTCTCCACTGATGGTGGGAATGTAGACTGGCGCAACAATTATGGAAATCAGTGTGGAGACTCCTTAGAAAGCTAGTACTGGAAATCCCATTTAACCCACCTATTCCTCTACTGGAAATTTTCCAGGATAATTTGAAAACATATCATACTGATATATGTGTACCTATGTTTATAGCAGCACAATTTGTAATAGCCAAATGTTGGAAACGAGCAAAATGCCCATCACCTGAGGAATGGATGAAAAAGATGTGGTAATTTTATACAATGGAATGTTACTCAGCTATAAAGAATGATAAACTCGAAGGCTTTAAATTGAAGTGGATGCCACTTGAGGAAATACTTATAAGTGAAATAAACCAGACACACATGTGTAAATATCATATAGTTTCCCTAGTATAAGAACTCTGAAGAGGAAATACAAACAGAAAGTTATACTACAAGTAAAAGGAAAGCAAGAATTTGAGCAGTAGACAATGAAGAGAGAGCAAGGAGAAGAGCTAGGAAATATGACAGAGGCAAGCCATCCAGTCATATGTACAAGATGGGTAAGGCAATGATCCTGAGAATCATCAGAAGATTTTCGAATCTATCAGTTAATTGGAAGGATTCTTACCCTGACTAACTCTATTTACACCTGTGAACTAAGTAACTGAACTGAAGATGGCAATTTGTAATAGCAGGTTCATGCTTGGAATGCCTGTCATTTTGGTCTTCTGAATACGTGCTGCTTTTCATGACATGCCAGTTGCTGCCATGCTGTCTTTTGGGTAGATGACTGTTCAAAAAGAAAGGTGTGGTGAATGAAGGCAGGAGACCGGAAAAGGACTGTTGCTGGACTCTCCTGCTACAATGTTGTATATGGTTAGATTTCTGGACTTATTTGCAAACAGATATAATTATTTATTCCTATTTTTTTATATATTTTAAATTTTCAAACTTTTTGTAATATTTTGTAATGACTTAAAGTTTAACATACCAATACTTGATGAAAAATACCTGTTCTGTGTTATGCCTAAGATGTTTGATATTCAGACAGATAGTGAGGTGAAGCTCAACAGCCTAGGTTATATAGTAATAACAAGCTTCTCTTCTTGAGGGTTAACAACCTAAGTTTGCAGACCAAAATTAGAGAAAAAGGAGGGCTACAAGGAGTGCCAACATTTTGGCCCTAGCCTTCCAAGATCAATTAAGACTCAGGACATATGAAAACTTGTACTGTAACATCATGTAACTCAGTTGTTTCCCACATTTTCTGATTGAGGAGATTATGGGGCCAAAGAGGAAACTGATCGATGTTGTAGTGTGTGCCTAAGGACAGTCACATGGAGACAAAATATTCTTCCAGGCTTTTACAGAGAGCAAATTAACCAAGCAATGGCCATGACTCATCCACATGACTATTACTGACAAACGATCTACAATCTGAGGTACAGGATCTCAGGATAAATTCTGAGGGGATTTGACTGAGCTTATCAGATCCAAAAGCTACAATTCTTGTTACATAGGTCTTGCTTTATCTTGGTCTTCACCATCCAGCAGAAAAGTATAAAAATGAAGTATAGGAAGTAAAGCCATGGGGTTATGTTGAGCTTAGGTGTCTTTGGTGAACAACTTCTGAAATTCCAGTCAAGTGGAAGACCCAATACTATTATGGAATACTGGACTATTTTGGAATATTTTGCTGAGTTCACACACCTATAATATTTAAATGATGGAACTGAACAAAACAGGGGATACAGATAAATGACCATTTTGTATCTGTGTATTCAAAATGTTTAGGATAGATATATAGCTACATTCTCTTAATTCAAGGAATAGAGGCCTTTGTTCTAATAATGTTTTTAAATAGGATATCATGTCTGCGTCTTATACAACAAATAACCACTAGGAAGGTAGTATGCAATGTGTTAATTATTGGAACTGTCCTCCCCATTTGATTTGAAACTGTCTCATTGCTATTTATTTCTCAATAAAATTATGGAAAAATATATACATTTGGAAGTTTCATGTAACATTCAGCTCATGACAAGCCTGTCTGTGTCCTCAAGGTTGCTGATACAGTTGTACAGATAAGATACAGATGAAAAGAATGCCAAAACATTGTGGTGAGTGCCATGGGTGTCATTTCACAAAAAGGCAGGTATCCATTAGAGCAGAAGTCACAGCTCAGCAACTGTGTGAGATAAGGTTTCGTAGGATGCATCTGGTGTTTGTCAGTTTAAAGAGAATGGTTTTTGTTTTATAGCATTTCAGGGTAAATCCTGAGGGGATTTGGCTGACCTTGTCAGATACATAAGTTACATTTCTTGTTATATAGGTCTTGCTTTATCTTGGTCTTAACCACCCAGCAGAAAAGTATAAACATGAGATATAAAAATAAACCATATTAATATGCTGTACTGTAAAATGCTCAGGTCAACAACTTCTGACATTGCCAGTTCTGTGGATTACCCACTGCTATTATGGATTACTTGACTATATTGGATTGTTTTGCTGAATTCATGCACCTAATATTTGAATGGCAATGGAATACCCATTTCTGACAAAAGTAAATAAAAAAGGGGGATATAAGTGAAGGAGCATTTTGTAGTGAGAAATCTCTCTCTCTCTCTTTTCTCTCTCTCTCTCTCTCTCTCT
>NW_004524585.1:4749468-4751797 GCF_000260255.1 Octodon degus | reverse complement strand
AATGATTTGTTCTAATGGTGTTTGTAAATAGGATCACAAGTCCACTTCTTGTACAGCAATTAACCACTAAGAAGAATATATGCAGTGTATTATTTGTGGAAACTGTACTTCTGATTGGATTTGAAACTGTCTCATTGCTATCTGTTTATCAATAAAACTTTGAAAAAAAAATAAAAATAAATAATTAAATGAATGAAAAACATATAGATACAAACATGAACTTTATTCAGCTGAAGTACTTCAATAAATTAATCAGCTAAATATGAAAAATATATTTTTGTTGAAATATAATACAAAATGTTTCAAGATTTTGTGCTATTGTGATTATTTACTTAGGATATTTATTTTTATATTAATTATGTTTATTGGTACAATTCAGATAATTTAAAGGAGTTTATTAAAAGGAGTTTGATGGGCCAAACATAGTGGTATATACCCATAATCCCAGTTCAATGAAAGGCTGAGGAAAAAGAGTTGTAAGTATGGGGCAACTTAGGATACCCTACTGCAAAAGATGAAAGAACAGAAAAAGGAGGGAGGGAGGGAGGGAGGCAGGGGGAAGGGAAGTGGTGGGGCATAGGGAAGGAGGGGGGTGGGGGATAGGGAGGAATGGGATAAGCAGGTGAGAATGGAGACAGGATAAAGGAAGGAAGCAATGAGGGAAGGAAGGGAATGCAGAAAAGAAAAAAAGGTGAATAAGTCTGGGAAGGTAAATCAGTATAAATTAAGCTCCGAGATTCAACCCAAATCCCACCTGAATAAATAAATGAATAAATCTAATAACCAAGTATTTTCACTTCCTCTTGTTCAACAGTTACATTTTGAATTTAAGAAGGGTTATCATGTACTTTTTATTTTTCTTTATATATATCAAATATTGTTAACAACCTTAAGATTTCCATTCTATTATGAAAAGTGCTGTGAAATTTCTATGACTTCCAGTTTTTATTTTAATATTAGAAAAATGTTACTTCAATGCTAGGTTTCCATAATTTCTAGTTCTACAGAGTAGATGCGGAACCTTGCAAGCAATTTCGAGAACATTGAGACCACACAAATCATATTCATTTTGTCTGACAGAGCTTTCCAGACAGGGATTTATTTTACAAACTAGGTAAATATACCTATCAGCATATATAGATATAAATCAAATTAAAATAGGCTATGTTTTTTATCTCTTGCCCCACTCTTCATCATCACTATTATATTTAAGCTTTGGTTTATGAAAATAATGAATTAAATTTTCAAAAATAATTTAATTTTGGAGGACTAGAAAAAAGTATACATTTGGCAGTAAGACTTTTGGGGGTGAATGAAGATGAATTATTCAGCATGTTTGTTCTAAAGACTGCTTATTAAACTGTTCTCAGTTCTACTGACAGCTATTTCAATGAAAAGCTGAGACACTTCTGAGTTTCTTTCTTTCTTTCTTTCTTTCTTTCTTTCTTTCTTTCTTTCTTTCTTTATTCTTTTTTTCTTTTTTTGTTTGTTTCTTTGTTTTGTTTTGTGACTGGCTCAGCCCACCCTGGGGGCGCATTATGTGGTACAAGGGACTGTGGTCCCTGGGCTTACCTAAATTTGGGTAAGCAAGTGTTTTAAAGCTCTGAGTTATTTCGCAGGCTCACATCTGAATTTTTGTCAAATCTTATATTGTGCTGTATGTAGAGTTTTAAATATGATAGTTCCCACTGGCAGTTTCTTAAGAACTTTTCTTAAGTTTTATTATTATTTTGAGGCCAGAATAAAAATCTATAGAAAAAAATAAAATAAATTGGGGGCCTGCCCCTTAGCTCAGTTCTTTAAGTGGCTGTTTCAGCAAAGCAGTCAGGCTCAGGTTGCTGTGGTTCGATCCCCACAACTCAAGCTGACCAAACCTGCCCTGAAGGCATTCGGAGCAAAAAAAAAGAAAAGAAAAGAAAAGAAATGAAAAAGAAACAAGTAGGCATATAGGAAATGCAGTGAAGTCATACAGTGGAGAGTGGGTGCATTCTTGCATTCTAATAAAAAATAAACTAACATTTTAATTAAAATGTCATTGTTTGATTATATTCTTATTATTTGGATTATTTTTACAATTGAATATGCAAAACCGGCCAAGTAGTTTAGTGGATTAAAGCACCTGTAAGCAAGCACAGGAGCTGGAGGTTCAATCCCCAGGCCTGTCATGCTGGTCCTGCTCCCGGAGCACACTGAGATGGCAATTGAGATTGGGTATGGTGGCGTACACCTGTAATCCCAGATCTTGGGAGGCTGTAAACAGGCAGATCACTAGAGCCCAGTCTACTAGTGAGACCCTGAAGACCCTGTAGACCCTTCCTTAAAATTAAAT
>NW_004524585.1:4746021-4749368 GCF_000260255.1 Octodon degus | reverse complement strand
AAGAAAGATTTGTGTTAAGAATGTTTTGATAAGATATCATATCTTCATCTTGTACTCTGAATAACTACTACAAACAGAACAATATACAATGCATTCATTATTGTAACTGTCCTACTATTCTGTTTTGAAACTGTCTGAATGCTATTTCTTTCTCAATAAAGTTATTAAAAATAAAGAGATTGATTTTAAAATAATACATAACCATGGATCAGGAACAAAATCATTATGGTGAAAATTGGCCAGTGTCACTGAAATTGCATAATCCTAATACTTCAGATTCCGACTCTTTAAGAAAAGTCATAGGAGATGAAAGTTGGGTTATGCTTATGATCCCGAAATCAATGTTCAGAGTTCCCAATGGAAATCACCTAGTTCTTGCCCTGGAATAAAATCATGTCATTCAACTTCCTACATTAAAATAATATTGATAGTGTGTTTTAACCTTAATGGAATTGTATGAGCAGCATGTGTATCCAGGAACTGTAATGTAAACTTTGCAATGTATGAGGGTTTAATAGAGCATTTGGGACACGAGGATGCAGACTTGGTGGTGATGGAGATGGTGTCTAGGTATGAGGGTGAAGGAAATTTGGGAGAAATGAAGTACAAACGATTTGATGTGACATTTCAATACAATAATTCCCAAGATGCTCACATTTATTATGTGGCAAATGCATACACCAGCGAGGCTGGGGAGATGGCTCCGTGGAATAAGTGCTTCTCTGGCAAGTGCAAAGGCCTGAATTCAATCCCCAGTTCTGCCCCTCCCCACAAAAAAAAAGCATATGCCAATAGAAAATAAGAAGAAAAAAAGACCTTGATCAGTGGGCAAATTTCATCCTTCATCATGACAATGCTCTGAGTAGATCATCTCTTTGGTACCACACCTGCCAAATCCAAACATTACTGTGGTGTCTTCCTCCATCTTATCCATCAGATATGGTACCTGGGACTTCTGGCTCTCCTACAGCCATGAAAAATACATGTTTCTTAATTTATGCAGGACAGTGAGGCAGCCATAATGCTACAACTAAAGACATTAAGAAAAAGGACTTCTAGAACTATTTCAGAAAGTAGTCAGATCAACATGACAAGTGTTTTGAAGCAAAGGAGAGCATTTTGAGGGGGGTGAATTGCAATGTGTTTTTACTGTACGACAATCAACTCATACCCTCCAAGAGTGAGTCAATAAATATATATATATGTATACATAAAACTTCATTATTATAGTAAGTCAGATTCATTATTATATTTTATTGATTTAATTGATCAGACTATTTCATAATTGTGTTTTAAAGTATTACTTCATATTTGAAAATGGCTTACAAAATGTGGTAAGAATATAACAATACTTACATAAAATCTTTGTTTGATGAACAATAAAACAGTCTGAACCTTAAATTCAACTAGCTGAAAAACACATGTCCCAGTTATATTCAGTTTTCACCCTTAAGGCAATTTAGTTGAGCTTGAAAAGCACATTCCTTTTATTAATGGAAATGAGGCAGATAACCTTTTGACTAGACAGCTTAGAAAAGGTCAGAAAGGCTAGGCTTTATGGAAATCAAATTTTAAAATTTAATTCAAACAACAAAAAGAGAATCACTCAACACCTACATTAATACATATGGGTATCTAACTGAATCGTTTAAAATATTTAAAATGATTTCACTTAATTTGTCATGGTCTTATTTCTGTGGCTTCCTTTTTAAAGTGGCTCATTTTTTAAGTATGTCAGGAATTGAAAAATCTATGGTCTCATGTATATTAGCTAAAACTTACACAAATTATCCAGCCTACTTAATTTTAATGTATACATTATAAACAATTCCACTTATACTGGGTGCAAAAGTATCTGCCAAAGTATAACTAAATAAATTTTATCAGGTCAAATAAAACAGGCTTTGAGGGCTATTTTCATAAACATCTAAAAACAGGAATATAGGACTAATTATTTTTTATTATTTTAGAAAAGCAAAACCAGTAAAATATAATTATAATTACACGTAAACAAGTATTTCATATTGCACAGTCAGAGATATAAGATTCATTTAAAGATACAGTATACCACCAACTTGTGTAATCTTCCCCACGCTTATTGAAAAAGATTTGACATTAGTATCATTCATTATTTGTAATGATTAGACCAACTCCATTACAAGTATTACACTATTCAGATGAATATTGTCAATTACAAGGAACAATGCAGTTGGATGAGGATAAAAAAATTTCCGTAGAGTCATAGTGATATTTTTCAAACTATGTGGTTGTTGTGCAAGATAGCCAAGAAAAAAGAAAAAGCTGTTCTCTGAGTTAACCAGAGGGAAGAAATAAATTCAAATTTATGAAGGGGCCTTTTCTATATGTTATGCTAGTGCGACTGTTTCACTCTTTGGAAAATAAAACAGCAACAACAATGAAATTATATACAGAAATTAAATGAAAAAGTCAAAAATTGTATTAAAATAATAGAGGAAAAAGTGGTAAAAATAGAAATAATTAATGCAGTAGCATAAAAGTATGTTCCCTGAATAAAATACCATTCATGATAACAACATTTACCTCTGAATATGGAACGAAGTTTTTCAATTCTTTTTTTTTTTTTTTTTTTTTTTTTTTTTTTTTTTTTTTTGTCTTTTTTAGAGGCAAGTGTTCGCTATTCAGTTCAGTCTGGTTTTGAGCTCACTTTGTAGCCCAGGTTGGTCTTAAAATCAGTGATCCTCCTATCTCAGCCTCCCAAGTGCTGGGATTATAGGCATGTATCACCATGCTCAGCGAAAATTTCAAATTCTTAAATATAACATACAAGATTCAGGCCTAGTGGCCCTACCTGTAATGCCAGCACTCTAAGAAAGAACCAGTCTCAAAAAACATCAAAAAATAAACATCAAACTGAAAAAAAGTGCTAGAGGTATAGCTCTGTTAGAAGGCCCTGGGTTAAATTCCAAGTTCTGAGACCCAGTCCTAGCCCAGGTCTGGTGAGTGTGCGGAGAGCTTCCTGCTACCCTGCACTGGCAGGACCAGTCCCAGCCCAGGCGCAGAGTGGGCCGGACCCTCTCCCAGCCCAGTGGGCTGACCCCCACCACTCCGCAGTGCCTCCCCCACCCCGGCCGCCGAGTAGGATTTTCTGCTGAGTTCCGGGAGCACCCAGACCCAGTCCTAGCCCAGGCACAGCTCAGTCCTGGCATACATGCCTGAGGTGTAATCCTGCAGCTGCAACCTCTTCAGGGGAGAGTGTAGAGAATAGATCCAACCAGCTAGTCCAGGAGCAGAACATCTCGCCACAGGGGCACAACAGGTTCACCCTTAAGGGCAGCAGCGGAAAGGATTGAGCACAGCAGCCAGAC
>NW_004524585.1:4728804-4736053 GCF_000260255.1 Octodon degus | reverse complement strand
TTTTATTTAAAAAATTCATTTTAAATCCAGCAGTATTCTTCCATTTAGGATGATACATTATCTTACAGTTAGTCTTTGAATGTTTTGATGGTGAAGCACAAGATAACGAAAATACTAGCTTTTCAAAATTGTTTATCAATAATAGCCAGGAGGTTGCTGTCACTCCTCATTTATGTACTGGCAATAAATGCTCTAAGCAAGTAGAAACTGAAGTTTATAAGTAGGGACAGATGTCAAAACATTTAAGTAGCTGTCCCCTGCTGGTCTTTCTTGAAGAATCTCTTTAGGGTCTATTGAAATCATTAGAATCTGAAAGGACTATTGTTCACTGGTTGGATATTTTATAAAAGTAACTTAAAAAAAACAACCCTTCACATTAAAGTCCAGAGATTACTTCTCAATGGTTATAGAAGTGTGCTAAGGGTTCCATGTCACTAAAATCATCTACCAGTCTGTTCTGTCAAACTAAGTTATGAGAGCGGCATTGCCAGTTATCATATCTATATTCCAGCCTTGTTGGATGCAGAAGACAGCATAATTCTTTATTTTTTGCAATATACCCAGAAGTTATTCATATCCAATTTCTTCATATATGATTGACTATAACTTTATAATGTGACTACAATCAGCCCCTAAGAAAACTAAGAAAAACACTCTCATTTGAGTCAGTTGTCTGTCTTGATAAAGTTTTCATCTTTTCTGATACTGGAGAAAGAACGTTACTGTTGTATAGGTAGCAGTCTGCCACAGGCTAGTCCATCTGATACCCACAAATTCTGCGTCTTTGCATGGGAGTAGAATCTCTGCACCTTTCCCCAAGGGAAACCCTTAAAGCACTCGGGACTGCTGTCAGCCCAAGTTCACAAACTCTGACTTATACTTACAATTCTTCCTCATAAGGTATAAGCCCTTGTACTGTGAAGCATTAAAAATAAGTATTGTCTGTTTGTCTTTTTAAAAAACAAAAACAATGACATCTGCAAACATCTTTTGGGGCATAGTAAGTGATCAGTGGCTTTCGCTGGTGCTCTTGCACAGCAATAGAAAAGACCACTTTCTATGGCATCAAGAGTAATTTCCTTATTTAACCCACTTTGAAACGTTTACTTTGGCTTTCTAGAGAGATATATTTTCATCATTATGATCCAGGTGTCATGGCTCTGTCTTTTGGAAAAATTCAATACTGCTTAGTAACCTTTATGAGTGAATTTCAGGCAGACATTGAGGCAGTGACTACACAACTTTCTTAACCTATACCCAATTGCTATACTTCGAATGGCTTGAGAAGTTCTTCAGCTCACGAGTAATTGTAGGATATTACAAATTAAGTTTTACAATCTCCATTCCAAAATATTTTCTGTAAAGTTAGTTGGCTTCTTATTTTGCTTTCCTTTTGACCAATTCTTTAAACATAGTTATGTAACTGCAGGCATAGTTAAAGAATGAAGATGTTGGTCCTTTATTTTGCAGCTCAGAATTCTGTCTACCACCTCAACTGGTCACTGTTATGAGCCACTCAGAAATTAACAAAACAATGGTTTTAATATGCATTTTGCTATAATGTTGCCTCCTGATCAGATGCGGAATGATTTAAATGATACTTGACTATCGATGCCACTATGCAACAATGATTATTCTTTCTTGTGCTCTCTCTCTCGTTCTTTCTTCCTTTTATATACTTGGTACAGGGTCTCACTACACAGCTTGGGCTCATGGTGATCTTCCTGTTTTCATCCTCCCTAGCCCTGGGATTACAGGCATGCACCACCATGTCCAGACTCGGTGACTGACTATGCAAGCTCAGGGGCAGGGGCCCGGCACAACATGTGATGCTGGGGATCAAACCCCAGGCCCTGCATTTCCCTAAGCCAGCGCTTAGTCTGCTGAGCTATCTTGCCAGTCCAGATTATTATTTCTATTTGAAATATAGGCTGCTTCAAAAGAGCAAAACAGAATACAAAGCAGGTTTTCTGAACAGACATATCTGCAATCATTCTTTGCCAGCTCACTAAATTTTAAGTTTTGCAAAACTACGGTAAAAGCAACCTATATACTAATTTTTTTCTACCATATTTATTCACAGTGCAGTATGTTTTCTAATGTAACACTAAACAAAATTTTGATTAATTTTTTTTTCTGCAATGGGATATATACTATTGCTTCTTTTATTTTTGGCTTGCCATATTAAAATTTTTGACACTTGATGTCCAAATTCTAAGTGAATGCCAAAATCCCTATGTAAGTCAGCAATGTGTATATAGAACACAATCATTTGTAATAACCTTCACCCAAGTATGAAATTCCAACTTACCTTTATTTATTAAAATTAAATTAAATTTGACTATGAGGGAAAAAATAACAAATGCTTTGAGAGACATAGTTTGTTTTCTCAATAAATGTTTAGAAACCTGTTGTCCAGGACTTGTAGACCCTAATTCACCAGAGACGTAAGATACTTTGCCAGCTTTCCCTTCTGCTACCCCTAGAATATAACTGTCATTTTTCCTTCCCATATTTCTGTCTTTATCGCTACAAATTTTTATGCTTGCATTTCCTTTAAATAACCTGTATTTCCAAGAAAAAAAAGAAAAATCCTAAGGTTATACTTTAGTGTTTAACATTGCTAAATTGGTTATTATAGTTTCCCAGAACAGACAAGATCAGTGCTGATGGCTTCCAAAGGTAGCAATGCCACAAGCAGCGCTCATCCTGTCATTATTCATGGCAGCTAAAATTCTCAGGATAAAATAGAACAGACAGACAAGGTGTGACTCAAAGAATCATTATTGCTTACACTCCAGCTATCAAACTGAGGCGATCAAGCAATGTCTGGTACAAATTAGTCTCAGAGAGGCAGACTTACATTTTCTAAAACTGAAATATATTCTCCCACTTCATTTCCATGACAACCACCAACTAAAATTCATGATAGAAAGGTGCCTAGCGTTTAGCATGTCCTTAGGCCTTTCTAGTCTTTTGCTGTTTCACTCCACCTGGATCTCTAGTTGACATATTTTATTCGTCAAAAATTTAAATCAGTCACAATTTATTTGGCAATTAATGCAGTGATTCTGCAGAGGAACAGTGAAACTACATCAAACAATGTTAGAAAATTTAAAGCCCACTTATAGGTATGGCAGTGGTAGTAGGAAGTGTTATTGGTGTTGGGTTGGTGAGTGCCAACTATTTGAAATGCTGTGATATGTACAAGAGGCTTGCATGGATCTGTATCTGTAGTTATAGTTATATCTATGTTCCATGAAGGCAAAAATTGCTTGTACTTATCTGATCTTAACTCATAACTTCATTTGACCTAGAAAAGCAAGCATTTACATAGCTTTAATAAGTCTGAGATCTAGGAATGCAATTATTATTCATATGGTAGTGAATTTGCATGGCTATTGGTGACCCTTCCCATGGTGCCAGTGGCCAGGGAACCCCTGCAGTGAGTCCACAATCTCCTGCTTGGAGTTATGGCATCAGATGAGAAAGGAAAAGAGTAAGAGGCAAGAACTGAAAGGAAATAGATCAGTGTTCTTTGGGAACAGAGACCAAGAGTCTCTAACTGGAATAGCTTAGAATTGGTGGTGTAATAAATAAACATCACAGCAACAACAAAAAAAACAAGTGGAAATTCATGTCCACAGCTAGAAACTAGTTTTCCCTGTATTGTCCTCAGCACACCTCATTCTGACCTCAGAGCTTCACCCCTTCATTGACCATTGAGGCAAAACTTACCCACAAGCCGGGGCAAGGATGGCCTTAGACAGATTCTGTGTCAATTTATAATGTGCAGTTCCCAAACAATTTAATTGGTTTGGATCATCTATTTATCAAAATTTATTTACAATTTAGGAAAATAAATTTCTTCATAGATTATACCATCACTTTGTTATATGTATCAATATTATCAATTGAGATTTATATTTGTTCTAGATGTGATCCCAAAGAGGTTCAGTCATTCATTGTGACTTCTAATCTGGTAGTGCTCCATTAGATGAATAAAGACCTGCAAACATGATGTAGGATATATTGCTTTCTATTATAATATCGTATTTGGTATCGAATAATTTTTAATATGCAGATAAATGATCTATTTGTAGTAATTGTCTTAGTATAGTAACCAAGACAGATACCATCCTAATTTTTCTCCTTGCCTCCACAGGCCTTCAAATTCACTTCACAGTCTCTGCAATAAGTTTAGATCACATTGCATGTGTTCATATTTATTTAAAATTTCTCAGGATTACTTCAGTCATGGGGAATGCTATCCATGTTTAATTATGCAAATATATATTTTTCACAATTATTATATGCTCTCATTAGTTTATAGTAGATGGAACAAAAGTTATCATTAGATATATACAGACTTTCAGTTTTCTTGTATAAGCCATGTTAATTTTTACATATTTAGATATGTTTTTACTGATATGATCAGTTTTGACTGTTTTAATTCATGGGTAGCACAAGATAAAGTAGTGACATATTTTTCTTGCTCATTTGTCAGTATACAGAGCAGGGGACTTTTTTCATGGTCTTTAAAATGATCTTGTTTGTAATTTAAAATACAGCATGCATATTAAATAAGGCATGAAGTATCTAGACCAATCAAAAAATAATGAACTAATGAACACCTTATGTATGCATTTAGATTTTGAAGTGGAAGTAGAATCTGTGTCCTAAATGTTTTCTGGGAGCCTACCTCTCCCAGAAAGTATTTATTATACTAAACTGGCATTATTACTAACTTTTTAAAATATTTCTATTGAGAACCAAATAGCAATGAGACAGTTTCACAACTGATTACTAGCACATTTTCAATAATTAATACATTGCATATTGTTGTTTTAGTGGTTATTCATTGTACAAGATGTAGACATGATATCCTGTCCACAAACACTATTAGAACAAACCTCCCTATTCATTGAATTAAGAGAATGGAAGTGTATATCTATCCTAACTATTTTGAGTATACAGATACAAAATGGTCGGTCATTTGTATCCCCCTTTTTTGGTTAGTTTTGTCAGAGAAGGGCATTCCATTGTCATTTAAATACTGTAGGTATGAGAATTCAGCAAAATATCCCAATATAGTCCAATAGTCCAAAATAGTAGTGGATTTTCCGTAAGACTGACAATGTCAGATGTTGTTGACTTGAGCCTTTCACAGTTCATCATATTAATATGTCTTTACTTTTTATATTTCATTTTCATAATTTTCTGCTGGATGGTTAAGATCAAGAAAGAGCAAGGCCTATATAAAAAGAAATGTAACTTTTGTATCTGATAAGGTCAGTCAAATCCCCTCAGGATTTAACCTGCAACCTTGTACCTCAGTTTGTAGATCCTTTGTGTCAGCCATGAAAAAGAGTCATGGCCATTGCTTGACAAATTTGCTCTCTGGGAAAGCTTGAGAGAATGTCTTCTCTCCATGTGACTCTTCTTAGGCACACTCTACATCATCGGTCACTTTCCTCTGTGGCCCATAATCTCCTTGATCAGAAAACTTGGGACACAATTGAGTTACAGGATGTTACAGTACAGGTTCTCCTATTTTCTGAGTCCTCACTGATCTTGAAAGTCTAGGGTCAAAATGTTGGCTATCCTTGTAGCCCTTCTTTTTCCTTAATTTTTGGTGTGAAAACTTAAGTTGCTAACCCTCCAGAAGAGAAGCTTAATGATATTATTGCCCCATAGCAAAGGCAGTTGAGCTTAACCACACTATCTGCCTGATTATCAAATATCTTAGACATAACATGGAACAGGTATTTTCCATCAAGTATTGATATGTTAAACTTCGAGTCTCTCCAGAATATGAAGAAAAAAGATTAAAAAGATAAGAATATTTAAAAATAAGAATAAGCATTTACATATTTTTATGTGGAAATTTAGAAATCTAACATATACAGCCTTGTAGCAGGACAGTCCTGTGACTGTTTTTTGTCTCATGTTTTCATTTATTACCCTTTTTTTAAAAAAAAAAAAAAACATTTACTTGAGAGAGAGTATGGCCATAATTGGTATGACATGTCAAGCAGTACATAATTAGAAGACCAGAATGTAAGCATTCCAAGCATGATGCTAACATTGCACATTAACGCCTTCAGTGCAGTTGCTCAGTTCACAAGTATCATCATATATAGTCAGGGTGAGAAGCCTACCAGTTAACTGCTACTTTCAAAAACATGCTGAAGATTCTCAGGACTATTGCCTTACCCATTTTGTGCATATGGATGCATGACTTTGCCCCTGTCATGTTTTCTAGCTTTTCTCCTTGCCCTCTCTTCATTAACTGATCCTCAAACTTTCGCTTTCCCTTTAATTGTGTTATGCCTTGCTATTTTTATTTCTTCCTTTGAGTTCTTATACTAAGGAGACTATATGATATTTACACACATGGGTCAGGTTTATTTTACTTATGAGTACATGTTCAAGTGGTATCCACTTATATTTAAGGCTTCCAGTTTATCATTATTTATAGCTGAGTAGTACTCCATTGTATAAAAATACTACATCTTTTTCATCCATTCCTCAAGTGATGGGCATCTTGGTTGTTTCCAAGATTTGGCTATCACAAATTGTTCTCCTATAAACATAGGTACACATATATCACTATGATATGATGTTTTCAGTTCCTCTGGGAAAATTCTCACCAGGGAGATATCTGGTTTGAATGGGATTTCTAGTCCTAGTTTTTTAAAGAGTCTCCACACTGATTTCCACCAGTCTACATTCCCATCAGCAGTGAGGAAGGCTTACATTTTCCCCACAGCCTCTCCAACATTTGTTGTTGATTGAGTTCTTTATGATAGCCATTCTTTTTGGCTTGAGAAGTTATCTCACTGTTGTTGTAATTTGCATTTCACAGATGACTGGTGATGTGGAGCATTTTTTCATGTATTTATTCGCTTCTTTAATTTCATCCTCTGAGAAGTGTGTATTCATCTCAGATGTTTTAACCATCAAGTAGAAAAATGTAACCATGAAGTATAAAGAATAAAGCTATATTAGTATGCTGAGTTGCAAAAGGCTGAAGTCAACAACTTCAGACAATTGCTAATTGTGCTGATAATTCTTGTGGGTTTTAGAATGTGCTTTCTTATAATTTGGATAGTAAGAATATACTATGTCTCAGTGATGATCTTTTCTGTTAATGTCTACTTGGAGTCCTATGGGTCTTTGTACCATAATGACCAAATTTCTCTCAGTATCAGGGAAATTTTCAATGATACTTCATTATATATATATA
>NW_004524585.1:4702761-4728704 GCF_000260255.1 Octodon degus | reverse complement strand
TATCTCTCTTTTTCTTCTTGTAAAAAGGACTCCAAATTGTTAATTTCAGCACTTATCCTTAGTCACAAAGATAATGTAGTGGAGACAAAACTATAGCTAGCTATATAAAAAGAATACAGGAAGAACTTAGTTCCAGAGTTTAGTTCCTTCCCTAGGTAGTACAGATAATGTAGGCCTGCTAGTTACTGGTTATTGTAAAGATGATAGCTGCGTTGTACAGCACCACTCTAGTCCAGGCCAGTGTTAGTTTTCCAGTACAGTGTTTCATGGACCAATGATCAACTGGTTACAATGGGGGTCGCAGCAGATTGCAGTGTTCCCAGTAGTGGAGATTCAATTGCACTCTCTTGGTCTTTCAGGTTTTGAGAGTGGCATCAGTTTCTAAGCAGAATCATCTTTTTTTAGAGTGCAGAACTCTGTGCAGGTTTGGGTGTTGGTTTCACAGTTACACTGCTAGGTGAAATTGGGTTCATAAATCTGCAATCCCTATATTGCAATTAAAATTTTTGTTACTAAATTCTTACAAAGTATAATTATATAAGGGCACAGAGATGAATCTATATAGAGGTATCTACTCTCTAGAACAAAACAGATTTGGACAGTAGCTACTTTTTCAAGAGACTAGTGAGCTACATATGTTTGAGGTTTGGGCATTCTGGAAAAACAATGTAAAATGTTTGTGTAAAGCCAAGCTACTGAGCAGATTCCCCTAACTGGAACTCAGCCTGTGTAACCTGTAGAATTTTTGCATAGTTAGAATGTTCAGTAGTAATACTGGTGGTTTCTGCTGGAACATCCCATTCAAAGATTTTACTGGAAAAGAGACTGCCCAGCTGGAGAATTGAGTCCATTCTGCAGAGAGGAGGTGAGGGTTGAAGATTTTTGTATAGCCATTCAGGAACTCCTCAGTGAAATCTGTTTTATTTTTGTTTTTATATTATACTGTTAAAAATAAATTAGATATTAAAATGTTTATATGTTATTGCTATTTTTCATTGGCCTATTTTCTTCATTTATTTAATTGTATCAAAAATCATGTATTAACATTAATTTCCAAATACATCATACCATGGTTCAAATTTATAAAATATTATATCTTAAATTGCCTATTATTTGCATTGAAAATAAATTCTAACATTGTCAAATAAATCACATGGATAGTGTATAAACATAATTTTACATATATTAAACATTAGTATTAGATTTATATGCAAATTTAGATGGTTATTCACTTAGAAACACATTATATTGATGGATTGTAAACTTAAGAATTATAATGCTTAATGTCTTTTTAATGTCTCAAAAACTTTTCATTGTTTATGACATAGAATTATTAAATTATAAATCTGATAATTCTTATATGTCTTTGACTTCTGAATAGAATCACAAAATATTTTTACTAGAGGGAATTTGGAAATCACCAGATTTTATGCCTTCAGTTTGTGAATAAGATTTTAAATCTGCATCTTGGTTCAAGGACTCAATTTTCTCTGGCACTCTGGTGGTATAATGAACTGGATGAGGAGCATATCAACCTTCCCCATAAGGTCGACACTGAACCTAGTTACTGGATTCTATTTAGTTTTTGTTCAACTTGGCTCATGACCAGAATGGTGAAAAGAATCAAGTTTATGGGCCAAGGTACCACCATATTCTTTTTTTTTTTCTGGTGCCAGAGATTGAACTCAGGACCCTGCAATTGCCAGGCAAGTGCTTATTCTACTGAGCTATCTCCCCAGGCCCTGTATCATCATATTCTATACACTAATAAATAAATTCTTCTTGGTTTCTAAGCTGAGAATTTCAATGTTGAGTATATAGATTAAAATTCTTCTATGGTACATTTTTAAACCAAAATTTCCATTCAAAACTTATAGAAACATTTCCCTCCAAAAAACTTCCTTACATGAGAATATATAACCATTCATATCTTATAATATTCCCAGGATAATTTTGAAATACTAAATAAAACAAGCTTAACTCCAAAATTAAAAGTGTCAACGTTATTTATTCAACTGTGATATGTATAACTTATAAATATAAATAATTATCTCTTTGAACTTTTAGCACAAGGATGTATTTATTATTATAGTACATGTTTGTGGTACATGGTATTTTCACTACGTGTGGAGCTTGTACGTGTACAGACACATCTTTATTTCTTTTACATTCCCTTCTCTTCCTCTTCCTCCCTTTCCCCTTTGAGAATGATCCATCTCCCTGCTTGCTACAATATCTATTGTATTTTGCTCTTCATTTATAATTTATTTCTATCATATAATGGAAACCAAGCTCCTCTAAGTTTGTGTGTTTGATTCACTTCACTTGACGTATGGTCTCAAAGTGCATCCGTTTTCCTATAAATTACGTGGTTTTCATTCATTATAGCAAAGTAGTTTTGCATTGTGTGTTAATATCAGATTTTTCTTTACCCAGTCATATGTAGGTTTTACTCATCAAATTGTTATAATAAAATAAATATTTTCAACTGAATCAATCTGCAAATGACAAACTAGAATTATTTTATTTTTCTTTCCAGCACTTTGCAAAAAGCCCATTTGAAATCATTTTAGTTCTAATTTGGGTGTGTTTTAATCTCATTTTTATTCAGTATTGTGCCCCAGAATATATTTGTTAAAACCAGAAGAAGCATGACAGCTGTAATTTCATTCTGAATTCTACCAGTAAGATGACATCTACTTCCTCTGGTTGCCTTAATGAAATAAATAATTTTTTGAAATATGGTATGGTGTACTATAGTATATAGATATGCACTTTTATAACTTTTATAGATTTTTTTCCAAGAGAATTGTCCCATCATTTATAAAACAATAGATTTATTTAGGAAGAAGATGCAGAGAAAAATTATCATTGCTGCTAACTCATATATCATATAAATAAGAGCAACATTAATGTTTCTAATTTGAAGGTATATAATATGCAGTTTTGTGGAGATCTTTTGGAAACTCACAAGTGCTAGTCCTTCGTTGGGCATATGGTTTGCAAATATTTTGTCTCTAAATAAGTTTTCTTCCTTATTCTCATAGTGATTCTTCATAGACAAATATTTTAAATTATGAAGTGCATTATAACAACTTTTTTGGTATAATTTCTAATTTTTTTTTGTATTTAGGGAAGGTTGATATACAGGGTCTAATTATACTGATCAGACTCATAGTGATTCTGTTTTTAGCCTCCCAAGCGCTGGGATTACAGACACATGCCACCACACCCAGTCTCAATTTCCAACCCTGGCCACTGAGCTTTGCCTAAGCAAGAGATTTAGTCCACTGGGCTATCTGTCTGTCCCTGTACTATTTGTTTGTTTGTTTATTTATTTATTTATTTATATGTTTATTTGTTTGTTTTTTCAGTACTGGGGATTGAACTCAGGATCTTGTGCTTCCCAGGCAGCACTTACTCTACTGAGCTATCTCTCCAGACCCTATATATACTTTTTAAATTTAATACACACATTTGTTTATTTAATGTGAGTCAAGATAAAGCTGAATAGATTATGCATTTATTTATTTTTAAGCTGGAGTGAGACATTTTGAAAATTCTCTCTCGGATCTTAGTAATTTAATAAAACTCAAAGTCAAAGCCTGTCCACCCCAACCAGGGTAAGCAGACTGAAAATCTGGCCATAACCAAATGAACGTTTGACAGAGCCAAGGACCTGGAACAGTGAACTAGTCCTGTGTGGGAGTGCCTTGGACTCCATGAATTTCTTTTTTTCCCATAATTTTATTGATAGACAAATAACAATGAGACAGTTTCAAATCAAATTGATAGGACAGTTTCAATAATTAACACATTACATACTGTCTTCCTAGTGGTTATTTGCTGTACAAGATATAGATATGATATCCTATTTACAAATACTATTACAACAAATCCCTCTATTCATTAAGAGAACGTAACTATATATCGATCCTAATCATTTTGAATACACAGATACAAATGGGCATTCATTTATATATCCCCTTTTTATGTTTAGTTGTGTCATTTGAATATTATAAGCATGTGAATTCAGCAAAATATTCTAAAAGAGTCCAGTACTCTATAATAGTATTGGGTCTTCCGCTTGACTGGCAGTGTCAGAAATTGTTGTCCTGAGTCCCCTATAGATCAACATAACAACATGACTTTACTTCCTGTACTTCATTTTTATACTTATCTGCTGGATGGTTAAGACCAAGATAAAGCAAGACCTATGCAACAAGAGTTGTAACTTTTGGATCTGATAAGGTCAGTGAAATCCCCTCAGGATTTATCCTGAGATCCTGTGCCTCAGATTGTAGATTCTTTGTCATTGTCAGCCATGTGGAAGAGTCACAACCATTGCTTGGTCAATCTTCTCCCCATGAAAGGCTGAGAGAATATTTTCTTTCCATGCGACTCTCCTTAGGCACACTCTACATCATCGATCACTTTTTTCTTTGGCCCCATAATATCCTTGATCAGAAAATTTGGGACATTACTGAGTTACATGATGTTACACTACAAGATCTCATATGTCCTGAGTCTAAATTGACCTTGGAAGGCTAGGGACAAAATGTTGGCTTTCCTTGTGGCCCTCTGGTTTCGCTAATTTTGGGCTGCAAACTTAGGTTGTTAAACCTCCAGAAGAGAAGCTTATTGTTATTACCATACAAGCTAGGATGTTAAGCTTAACCTCACTATCTGTCAGAATATCAAATATGTTAGGCATAACAAGGAACAGGTATTTTTCATCAAGTATTGATATGTTGAAGTTTAAGTCCCTATAGAATATGATGAAGAAAGTATTTTTAAAAATTTAGAATATATTTTAAAAAGAGGCATAAAGAAATATATAAATCTTAGATTTACACGTAAGTCCAGAAATCTAACCATAAACAACATTGTAGCAGGAGAGTCCAGCAACAGTCCTTTTCCTGTCTCCTGCCTTCATTCACCACCCCTTTCTTTTTGAACAATCATCTACCCAAAAGACAGCATGGCAGCAACTGGCATGTCATGACAAGCACCCCGTATGGAGAAGACCAGAATGACAGGCTTTGCAAGCATGAACCTACTACTAAAAATTGCCATCTTCAGTGCAGTTGCTTAGTTCACAGGTGTCTGTACATATAGTTAGTCAGGGTGAGAATCGTTCCAATTAACTTTAAGATTCAAAAATCTTCTGAAGATTCTCAGGATCATTACCTTACCCATGTTCTACGTATAGCAGTGTGGTTTGTCCCTGTCATGTTTCCTGACTCTTCTCCTTGTTCTCTTTTCATTGTGTAGTCCTCTAGTTCTTGCTTTTCTTTTACATGTATTATACCTTTCTATTTGTGTTTCTTCTTTTTAATTCTTATACTAGGGAAACTGTATGATATTTACACATGTGTGTCTGGTTTATTTCACTTATGAGTATATCTTCAAGTGGCATCCACTTCAATATAATGGCTTTGAGTTTATCATTCTTTACAGCTGAGTAATACTCCATTGTATAAAAATACCACATCTTTTTCATCCATTCCTGAGGTGATGGGCATCTTGGTTGATTCCAAGATTTGGCTATCACAATTTGTGCTGGTATAAACACAGGCACACATATATCACTATGATGTGACGTTTTCAGATCCTCTGGGAAAATTCTCAGTAGAAGAATAGCTTGATTAAATGGGATTTCCAGTCCATGTTTTCAACGGAATCTCCACACTGATTTCCATAATGGTTGCACCAGTCTACATTCCCACCAGCAGTGGAGAAGGGTTTCTATTTCCCCATATCCTCTACAACATTTTTTGTTGGGTGATTTCGTTATGATAGCCATCCACTCTGGGGTGAGATGATATCTAAATTTTGTTTTAATTTACATTTCATGAATGGCTAATGATGTGGAGCATTTTTTCATACATTTATTTGCTTCTTTAATTTCATCATTTGAGATGTGTGTGTTCATCTTGGATGCCCACTTCTGGATTGGGTCTTTAAATTTGGGGGCCACAGTGTTTTTCAGTTCTTTATAAACTCTAGAGAGCACACCTTTGTCTGAGTACTTTTTTGTCATGTTTTTCTTCCAAACTTGTGGGTTATCTTTTCACTTTTTTGGTAATTTCTTTTGACGTACACAAAGTTCTCAATAAGAACAGGTCCCAGTTGTTAATTCTTTCAAGTATTTCCTGTGAGATTTGATTTTTGTTCATAAACTCTTTGCCTACCCCTATGTCTTCAAGAATTCTTCCTACTTTCTCTTCCAGGAGACTTAGTATTTCCGTTTTAATGTTTAGATCTTGAATGCATTTTGACTTTAGTTTAGTGTATGGTGATAGACCTGGGTAAAATTTTAGTTTTCGGCATGTAGAGAGTCAGTTTTTCCAGCACCATTTATTAAAGAGGCCATCTTTCTTCCAGTGAGTATGTTTGGTCCCTTTGTCAAGATAAGATGGCTGAGTGCATTTGTAGAGGCTTCAGCGTCTCCTAATCTATTCCATTGATCCTTAAGTCTATTTTGTTGCCAGTACCAAGCTGATTCTATCGCAGTAGCCTTGTAGTATAATTTCAAGTCAGGAATTGCAATGTCTCCTGCTTGTCTTTGTTGCCTAGGATAGCCTTTGCTATTCTAGGTCTTTTTTGGTTCCAAATAAATTTTATAAATGATTTCTCTAAATCAAAATGTTGGTTCTTCCTATGCAGGAGCATGGAATATCTTACCATTTTCTGAAATCCTCTATGATTTCTTTTTTAAGAATACTGTAATTTTCCTTGAAATGATCTTTGACTTCTTTAGTTATATTAATTCTAAGGTATTTCATTTTCCTCGGTGCTATTATGAAAGGTATTGTTTCCATAATTTGCCTCTCATTGTGTTTGTTATCTGCTATTGACTTTTGGGGACAGACTTTGTATCCTGCTTTGCTACTGAATTTCTGTATTAATTCTAATAGGTTCTTGGTGGAGTTTTTTGGGTCTTCCAAGTAACGTATCATGTCATCTGCAAATAAGGAAAATTTAACTTCTTCTTTAGCTATTCTTATTCCTTTTATTTCTTTCTCTTGTCTAATGGCTGTAGCTAATGAATCCAGAAATATATTGAATAGGAGTGGTGATAGAGGACATCCTTGTCTTGTACCAGATTTAAGAGTAAAAGATTTCAACTTTTTTCCCATAAAAATTATGTTAGCTGTTGGGTTTTCATAAATGACTTTTACCAGATTGAAGTTGAGGCCATCTATTCCAATTTTCTGTAGGACATTGAACATGAATGAGTGTTGGACTTTGTCAAAAGCCTTTTCTGCATCAATGGAGATGATCATGTGGTTTTTAGTTTTTGCTCTATTGATATATTGTATTACATTGATAGATTTTTGAATATTGAACCATCCTTGCATCCCTGGGATGAATCCTACCTGGTCATGGTGTATGATCTTCTTGATGATTTTCTGTGTTCTATTTGATAAGATTTTATTGGGGATTTTTGCATCTATGTTCATGAGGGAGATTGACCTTCAGTTCTCTTTTTTAGTTATGTCTTTCCCTGGTTTTGATACCAGTATAATACTTGCCTCCAGGAATGGTTTTGCGAGGATTGCTTCCTTTTCAATTTCATGGAAGAGTTTGAGGAGTATAGGGACTGCATCTTGTGTAAATTTCTTGTACAGTTCAGTTGTAAATCCACCCAACCTGGACTTTTCTTTGTTGGTAGGTATTTTCTTACATCTTTTATTTCATTGGATGTTATTGGGCTATTGAGAGTGGTTATATATTGTTAATTCAGCTTTGAATTTGTACCTTTCTATGAATCTGTTCATTTCTTCTATGTCTTCCACTCTGTGAGAGTAAAGATTCTCAATGTAGCTATTGATAATCTTCTGATTTTCCATTGTTTCTGTGGTAATTACCCCCTTTTCTTTCCTTATTGCTTGTATTTGAATTTTTCTTTCCTCTTTTTGATGAGGTTAGCTAGGGCCTTTTTGATTTTATTTAATCTTTCAAGAACAAGCTTTTTGTTTTGTTAATTCTTTGAAATGTTTTCTTCATCTCAATTGAATTAATTTCTCTTCTAAACTTTATGATTTCTTCCCATCTATGTGCTCTGTGTTTGGTTTGCTCTTCCTTTTCTAATTGTTGAATGTGCAGCATTAAGGTGTTTATTTGTTCCCATTCTGTTTTCCTAAAGTGTGAGTTCACAGTTATGACTTTCATTCTGAGAACAGCTTTCATTGTGTTCCATAAATTCCAATAAGTTCTGCTTGAATTTTCATTGAATTGTAGATATTGTTGAATTTCTTGTTTAATTTCATCTGTGACCCATTGGTTGCTGAGTAGGTTGTCATTAAATTTCCATGTATTCAAAGTTTTTTCTGGTTGTTTTTGTCATTTACTTCCAGTTTCATTGCACTGTGGTCAGATAATATGCCTGAGATAATTTCTGTTTTCTTGCATATACTTAAGCATGATCTGTGGACCATGATGTGGTCTATTTTAGAAAATGACCCATGTGCAGCTGAGAAAAATGTGTATTCAGCTGTGTTTGGGTGGAACACTCTGTATATGTCCACCAAGTCCATTTGTTTCAAGCTCTGGTTCAGTTCTATTATTTCTTTGTTAAGTTTTTGTTTAGTTGACCTATCCTTTTGGCATAAGGGGGTGTTAATGTTTCCTATTCAGATTGTGGTATTGGATATTAGATTTTTCATGTCCATTAAGATTTGCTTTATATAATTGGGGCTGTTGTGTTTGGTGCATACATATTTATGAGTATCACCTTTTTCTCTGGATTTTTTCTTCTAACTAGTACATAGTGACCTTCTTTATTTCACTTGATCATTCTTGAAGTTGAGACTGTCTGAGAATAGGATTGCTACCCCGGCTTTTTTTCTGAGGTGCTAGGGCATGTATTATTGTGTTCCAACCTTTGACTTTCAGCCTACGAATGTCTTTATGAGTTAAATGTGTTACTTGTATACAGCATATTGTTGGATTTTGTTTTTTAATCCACTGTGCCAGTCTATTTCTCTTAATTGGTGAATTGAGTCCATTTACATTGATGGTTAGAATTGAGATATATTGACTTACAATTGATATGTTATTTATCTGTTATCATTTACTCCTTTTTCTCTATGTTTAATTGTTTGGCCTATTTAGTTGCTTGCTTCTGATCTCATTCATGGTGTTCTGATCATTTTGATCCCTCTGTAGAACATCTTTCCAGAGCCTGTGTAGGGTTGCCTTTGTCATCCTGAAATTCTTTACTTATTCATTGTAATGGAAGCATTTCATTTCTCTATCAAATTTGAAAAAGAGTTTTGCAGAGTATAGTATTCTGCTGAAATTTTTGTCATAGAGGACTTGCAGTACTCTGTTCCATGCTCTTCTTGCCTTCATTATTTGTGAAGAGAAGTCGGCCGTAATTCTGATGGGTTTTCCTTTCAATGTGATCCGCTTCTTTTCTCTAGTGTTTTTCAGTATATTATGCTTGTGCTGAATTTCTGGGATCTTGACTATTATATGTCTCAGTGTGTTTTTAATTGCGTTGAGTTTACTTGACATTCTGTATGCTTTGGTTACCTGAATGTCAGATTCTTTCCTCATATGTGGGAAGTTTTCTGCCACTACTTTTGTCCATATTTTTTAATGTCATTTGTTTTGACTCCTTCTTTCTCACTGATGCCTATTAGTCTTACATTATTCATCTTTGCCTCGTCTTACAGATGATGGATTATTTTTTTCTGCATCCTCATTGTTTCTAAGAGATCCTTTCTTACCTTTTCACTAGCTGCACCAGCATCTTCAAGATCTGAAACTCTGTCTTAACTTTCACTTAAACGATTTTGCAAGCTTGTGATTGAGATTTTAAGTTCCTCTATGTCTGTTTGACTTTGCTTCATACGATCTATTTCTTTCCTGTGTTGCTCATTCAAGGAATCCATCATTTTTCTAGTCTCTTTTAATTTTTTTAATCAATGTCTTCTTTAGAATCATTTATTAATTCTTTTAATGCAGTTTTTTCTTCAGATTGGGTTTCCTCCCTATGTTTCTGTAGTTGATTCTTTACTTCAGATGCTATGAGTTTAGAGAATTCTTTTTTTATTTAAAAAAATAATTCTGCCCTGTGTTCCTCTATAACTTTCTGCTGTTGCTTATTTACTTTCAATGCTATTAATTCATACATTTGGGCTGCGCTAGTGTCCTCTGAACTTGTTCTGGTTGGGCATTGGGTTTCCTTTATGTGTTTCTACATTTGATTCTTTATTGCAGATGCTATTAATTCAAGAATTTCATTTTTCATTTCCAATCTGAGTTCCTCTATACATTTCTGAATTTTTTTCTTTATTTCAGAAGCTGTTAATTCACTGATTTCAGGTATGTGGTTCCCAATTTGTTCTGTGTTAGTGTCTTCTGCACTTGTTATGTGTGGGCTTGGGGTCTAAGATTGCATTTTGCTCCTTGTCATTGTCATTTTGTAGTGCACTGTCTTTTGACCTTTGTTGTAGAGCTTTGGTGCAGTTACAACCTTAGCACTTACTGAAGTTCAGGTGTGGATCTATAATGTTTGGACTTATCCTTGTGTTCCTGGCTTTGTTTGGGCTGATGTGCTCAGCTCCTTCCTGCTGCTGCTCTTGGCAGTGATCCTGTTGTGCCCCTGGGGCAAGATGTTCTGCTCTTGTACTAGCTGGGTGGCTTTGTCCCCTACTCTCTCTGCAGGGATTGCAGCTGAAAGCTTTCAGGTGTGTCAGGCCTGTATACCATATCTGAGGTGAGTCTGGAGGGGATAAGTTGGAGTAGGGGGAGAGGAAACTCCCCCACACACTCATCGGGCCTCAGTTAGGGCTAGATCTGGGGGTCTCCTGAATGTGGCAGAAATTCACACCTGGTGGGTGGGGTTGGGGGTACTGCAGAGTGTTGGGCTGTCCCAAGGTGGTGGAAGAGGGTCTCACCCACGCTACACCTGGGCTGGGACCAGCAGGCCCAGCCCAGTGTAGGGTAGCTGGAAGCTTTCCCACACACTCATCAGGCTTGGGCTAGGACTAGATCTGGGGATCCCCAGAATGCGGCAGAAATTCTTACTCCACGGGCAGGGTGGGGGTGCTGCAGCAGAGTGGTGGGGGGCTTCCCAAGAGGGTGGAAGAGGGTCTCACCCATGCTGCACCTGGGCTGGGACCAGCAGGTCTCACTGGCACAGTTTAGCAGGAATCTCTCCCAAACACTCACCAGGGCCTGGGCTAGGACTGAATCTGACTCCATGAATTTCTACCTGCTGCTCCCATATCTGGACTTCAAATTTTATATGGAGAAATATAGCAAGGCTCTATTAAAGATAATTTTTAAAGGAATTGGCCTATGCAATCCCAGTTTGGCATCTTCTTTAAAGACAGATTCAACATGTTTCTGGATTTTTCCAGGCAGGCGCTTAGACCACCGAACTATCTCCCCTGCCTAAACCAGGACCTTTTTATTAAGCTTCATCCACCACTTTTTATTTTATTTATTTCAGTTGAGATAGAGTCACACTTAAGTCAATAAACAACCCATTTTTTCCCTATACCTGACTTACCTTGAGACTATAGCTTCTCCATTGCTCTAGTACTTAATGTGTGGTACACAAGGTTTCAGAACCTCTTGTTGTGAAACAAGCACAGACATTTTTCTTGGTTTTAATAGGTTTTTTTGTTACTAGTATAAGTAATTTGAGCTTTTGTTCTCAAGTCTAAGAATGCTATGCTTCCTCCATAATTTCAATGATATTTTTACAAGATTTTTCCCTAAAATATGCTGAAATAAATTTGCTAACTTTGCCTTTGGAAGAAACTCATAAGAGAAGATAAAAGTTGCTCAAATTTTTAAGGTAAATGTACCAATTACATCACATAATGCAATTCATTTTTCAATTGCTGAGTAGATCCAAATCTTGCATCTCAGCTTTCTCTTAGATGAAACAAGAACATGGGTCATATTGAATTACTCTCCATAATATTTACTTACTGAAACATTATCAGCACCTCAGTACCCTCTAAGTTTAGATTATATTTTATAATGAGTCAAATAAAAATTTCAAGTATATATGAATATATGTAAATCTTTTGATTTGTTTGTACATTAAAACATATCCTATATACAGTCATGTATACAAAAATGTATACATGCTTCAAGAAAAGAACAACTAGTATAAATATTTTAATACTAAATTTTTTGAGACACTATGAAAGTTATACATGGTATCTTTGGCCTCTATAATTACAAGAGGTTCTCCAAATCTTCTAGACATTTCTTAGCATAGTGAACTGCTGCTGGGGTAACCTTAGTGGTTGATATTGCTGCACACACATTTTCCATTTCTTCTCTAAGGGCTGGCAGTGTAGTGGGTTTTCTGCAATAGACAACATCCTTTAGGGTCCTCATATGAGGATAACCAATCTGCTGAAAAAATGAAGTATTTTTCTTTTTCTTGTATGTGCATACACTTTTTTGGTGGAGTCATGACATTGTTTGATGTGACAGAGTCATGATGCCTATAACTCAGATATGTTAAGGTTCCAAAGATGACACTGAGCTTTACTTAAAGATCAATTTTGTATTAACCTCAATTTTCTCAAATTACGAATGATGTTTTAAAGTGGGAAAATAGTATATTTAAAATTCTAGACAGCAAGATACACCAAAACCAGGAATGAAACACAACAAAAAACTCATAGTCTATAATTTATCACCTAAGACTGAAAATGTTTATCCTTTACTGATTGATTTATTTTTTTCTTCTTCTAGTTAAATTACTTCAAAACAGAGTATCAAGTGATGATTAGGAGTTATGGAGAAAAAACAAGTTTAGATCAGAAAAATGATGATGTTTTTCAAAAGTACCTAGAAGCTAGAGGGAAACCATGAGTAAAGTTGTTTGCAGTCCTTTTTATGAGATAAATGAGTTATATAGTGAAAATCATAACAGCATGACCTTAAAACAGTCCCTGTGTAAATTTATATATGTGAAATGGTATAGTATACCTGAGGGGAAATGTATTAGAAAATGATTACTTTAGTTTATGTTGAAGATTTTTTCCCCTATAATAAATAGCTCCTGACTACTGGAGCCTTCTAAAGTTTACCTCAGGGTATCACACTTAGGACAGCTTTGTATTCTGCTTCAATTATAGAGTTCCTAGGAGTCTCTCTTCTGAACTACCGTGAAGTATTCCTGAAGGCAGTCAACTGATGATCAGAGGAGGACCACCTAGTGCTAGCCAGTACATCAAAAGATACCATAGTGAAGGCAATTTATTTCCTGTATCTTGTATTGGCTACCCCACAGAGGAAAATGCAATACTTGTTGCTCCTTGCTTTTACTTCATTTGTAGACATAATACACAAGTAAAATTATATCAAATACAGTTCCTCAAAAGAATGAGTCTTTCTTTTTGAAATGCCCTAAGTGCTCACCATTCAGAAAATTGGGCATTAAATCCTCTGTGAAAATGTATCCAATTAGATCACAAAATTTTTTTTTTTACTGTTAGCATATAAAATGTCTCTGGATTCAGATCAGAGAGACTTCTTTTGTATTGTACAAAAGACAACAATGCATACTTTAGAGGTTATATAATTTGTAGTATATAATTCTTTAAATTCAAATTTTACTTGAATCCTAATTGTGCAGATCATCTAATATTTAATTACAACGAAATGCACACACATTTTAGACTCATATTTATATCTCTGAAAACACATTATAGTGTATTAATTAAAGAGAGATGCAGAATTTTTGTAAAACATTATTCACAGCCTTCTAAATTAAAATTGAAAGGAAGCTTAGTGTATGCAAAACTATTGCAAATATGATTTTTGTGGAGATGTCTCCTGATGTAATAAATGAACTCATTTACAAATATAACAACACAGTAATATATGCATTATTCATAGCTTGATTTACTGATATTGGTGTCATTTATTTTGTAACAAAACTCACTGAGAAAATTTTTAATATGTTTCACAATGCAGTATATGTACAATTGTTTATAGCATTACAGAATAGCATGATGAAGAATGCATAGCTAATTGAATTAAAATTGTCATGCTAGGCACATCCATGTAATTTTCACAAGATAATAAATTGATCATAGCTTTGAGGTGAAAATCATTGCCTAATTGCAGAACATATAACATATATAAAATATATAGCTTCCCAGTGCATGTGTCTCTCTTCTTCACCTCAAAAACTGTACTTCCAATTGTTACTGCATCCTGAAGGATATCTTCAATGATATAAGAACTTTTGTAGTATTATATCATGAATTCAAGATGTGAGGTTTTTATTCAAAATGGTTCTATAACTTTATTTCATACATAATTTAATAGATTATTTAATGGTGTCTTAGATTTTGTATTACCTAATTTTTGGAGAAAATAAGCCATGCATAAAATAACATATAATCATAAGCCATAGATATCACTGGGTTGTATATTTTACTAGAAATACATTTATACATTGATTTGCCACATTTCCTTGTTTCACCAGTTTTAATCTTTTCTATTTCCCTTTTCGTTTTTTGTTCCCTTTAATGTTTCATTCTGTCTCCTGACTAGAAAAAATGTTCTACTAAAGAAGAAAGTGAAAATTACGATTGCTATAGGGGTTTTGTCATATGATGGAGATGCACAACATGAAGATGTGGTGATCATAAGTATATAACTAGCCACCTATTCTGTCATTTTTCTTTCTCTAGATTCATTTAGACTCTATTTCTAATTTTTAATAAATCTTATATTGTTGTAACTCAAATTACCCCTCCAAAGACAGCTTGTACACCGACTTTCTTTATCAGAAGGAAACTGTACCAGTTCCTAACCCGTGTTTGCTCATATTTATCTTGCACATCAGGCAGCAGCTTCATGGTAGCCACAGCCACACCTCGAGTAGTAGAAGCTTTATCATGTATGTACAAAGGTAAAAACTTATGTGACCCTGATTTGATGGAGGAATTTTTAGAATCTAATATTGGAGATAAGCTTCCTGCCATGACTGTCAGCTTCTGTTTCCAGAGACATCAGGATTGTCTATTTCTCTATTCCAAAAGAACTCTGAATTCTTTTACTTATATTAAATTTTGGAGATTAAAATGACAATTTGGTAATCCTTGAAAACCTGAATGTGAGCATTTATTGCACTGTCTTTTGTATGTTAAAACTTTTCAGGAGCCAGGAATATAGCTACGTGGTCTAAGGGTTGGCCTGGCAAGCACAAGGTCCCAAATTCAATCCAGGTACCAAAAAATAAACAAACAAAAAAAAAATAGCTGTTCTAAGGAAAATACAAAAAAAGAAGGAATTAGAGGAAAATCTTAAACCTAAAAAAGAGATTGCACTAATTTCACATCAATAAATGACACTGCAATTTTTATAATTAGCTTCTAGACTTATTTATACCCTCAATATATGGTGTGTGTGTGTGTGTGTGTGTGTGTGTGTGTGTGTGTGATATCAATCTTTTAGATTCCACATTTGAGTGAAATAATGCAGTAACCTATCTTTTTCTGCCTGGCTAATTTCAATTAACATAATGACCTTTAGTTCTATCCCTGTGTTCTCAAATGACAGGATGTGTTTTTCTGCCTGAATGGCATTCCATATCGTATATGTACCCCAGTTCTTCTATTCATTCATCAGTTGTTGGATAATTAAAGTGTTTCTACTTCTTGGCTATTGTGAATAGTGCTGTGATATGCATCGCAACACAGATGGCTATGTTGGCATAAGGATTTATTTCTGCTCTACCTGTCACTGACATTGGGATGTCTGAATCATGTGGAGGCCCCATTTTTCATATTTGAGGATGTTCTGTTCTGTTTTTCATATTGCCTCTAATTTAACCTCCTGCCAAAATGTGTTGCAAGGGCTATCTTCTCCCAAAGGCACTTATTACTGTCTTTGTTGATTGTCTTTACTGCAGTGAGGTAATATTTCATTCTTCACTTTTATTGACATTTGTTTTATGTTTATGTTGATAATAATAATTTTCATATAATCATTGGTTTTTTTAATATTTTATTTTGATGATGTCTGCTTATGTCCTGTACCCATTTTTAGTGTTTTTTGTTTGTTTGTTTGCTTGTTTTTTTTTGTATTTTAGGACAGGGTTTACAGGGTCTCCAGGGTCTCACTGCATAGATCATACTCATAGAGATCTTCCTGCTTACAGCTCCCAAGTGCTGGGATTACAGGTGTACACCACCACGCCCAGTCTCATTTGCTGTCTCAGTGCACTGTGGGGATGGGGTCTGTGTGGCAGGCCCAGGGATTGAACTCCCGGCCCCTGTGTCTGCCTAAGCGGGTGTTTTAATTGACTGAGCTATTTGGTAGGCCTATTTTAAAAATTATATTTACTAATGATTTGCCTACATTCCTTTTCTGCTCTGGATATTAATCAGAGTCACATATATAATTTGTACATATTTTCCCATTCCATACATTGTTTCCTCAGTTTCTCCTAGCTCTTGGGAGGCTGTAAAGAAGACAATCACTAGGAGTCCGATCTAGTAGTGAGACCCTGAACACCCTATATACCTTTCCCTAGAATACAAAAAATAAATAAATAAATATAAAAAATCTTGTGTAAAAATCCTTGCTCATTTGTTACTTCCTCATGTGTTTCCTTCACTATGTATAAAAAGCTTTACAGTTCTGTGTAATGCCAATCTTGTTTTTGTTTCTTGTGCAAAAATTCTTTCACAATCTTGCGCAAATAGCTCAGCAGACTAAAGCACTTGCAAGCAGGCTCAGGGGCTGGGGGTCTGATCCCCGGGGCCTGCCATGCCAGCACCACCCCAGGAGCACTCTGAGATGGAGATTGAGACTGGGCGTGGGGGCACGCATCTGTAATCCCAGCTCTTGGGAGGCTGTAAGGAGGAGAATCACTAGGAGTCCGATCTAGTAGTGAGACCCTGAACACCCTATAGACCTTTCCCTAAAATACAAAAAATAAATAAATAAATAAATAAATAAATAATCTTGTGTAAAAATCCTTGCTCATTTGTTCCTGAAGCATTTTCCAAATAATGTCTCCTAAAAGATTTGCAGTTTCTGGTATTATATTAAAATTAATCCATTTTAATTTAAATTTTGTAATTTTGAGAGAGAACTAATTTCTTTCTTCTCCATACAAACGTTTAACTTCTTCTAAAAGACTATCCTTTCTCAACTGAGTGTCCTCAGCATTTTTCTCAAATTCAGTTTATTGTAGATGTGTGGGTTTACATCTAGGTTCTCAAGTCTATTCCAGTGCTATTTACATTTATGTTTTTGCCAATTTTATATCATTTTGATATGATATTGACTAGTATGTCATTGACTTTTAGGAATTATTGACAAGGAACAGTACCTTAAAAAGCTATCTATGAATTCACCATCCTCAGTACCTGTAAGTGAAAATCAAAATGGTTAGCTGTAAATGCTATGTAATTCTGAAAGGTAGGGTCCTGCTCTGTGCTCCTTCAAGTCATAAATGTTGTTGATAAAGAGTACTCCTTAAGGAAGAATGGACATATTTTTGAGAAGCCACTCACTTTACAAATGAAAGACCTTTGTGTTTCACTCCAGTATAATGCATTATATTTTATCGTTGTTTCTTTTAATGCTTTCTTCAGTGGGTTGTGAAACGATCCTTGAAGATCTGTTCTTTGACTGATTTCTTTGTGACGAATCACTCACCTTAAGAGCTTCTCCCTAGGAATTCTAACATTGAAATTTTTATGAATGCTGTGGGTGCTGAAATGTTTCCATATGGAGCACTTTCTTAGAGCACAATTAGATGCTCCACATATATTGGCAGGAGGAGAACTGCCACTACAGTAGAATACCCATCCTTAGTAGCAGAAATAACTGTCCAGAGTTATGCATCTGAACCACTTTACCAACTTTTAAGGAGTTTTTAGTCTAAAAGTGAAAAGGTCAGTCTTACTTGAGGATTGAAACCATAGTGCACACAGGCTATATGTGTTCAGATGAAGAAATTTACACAATCAAAATACAGCTTGACCCACTCACCTATGAGAATCAGAGATGCAAAGGCTAATCAAATTTCTGAAACATTTTATCATGTAACACAAAATTCTTTTATGATTAACTTATATAAATGTAACTTTAATCAGTGCGAATAGAAGAGCATTGATGATTACTCTATTTAATATTAATAAATGACATATTCTAATTTTTCAAATGAAGAAAAGCACCTTATGTCTTCTTTATCTGGGACCAAAATTAACGGATCTACCTTGTGATTCGGCTTTTGGTACTCACAGAACTGTATACTGGAAATCCAATAGTCTAAAAGTACCAGTTCTATCACATTGGGTGGGTCAATTCCTTTTCTCATGGTTCATTGCTTATTGTCACTGCTGAGACAAAATCTCTGACACCCAAAGTTAAATGAGGAAATGTTCATTTGTCTTAGCATTCATAGATGTTTTATTCCATAATTATCTAGCCACAGGGCAGGGTGGCACATGGTAAAGCCACAACAATTCGTGGTGACAGAAAACAGCAAAAGTCATAAGGGAAAGATAAAACTCTGTCCCTTATATTGTAAACAGAGTACCCACTGCAGGGCAGGTGTAACATGTAAACCCTTGCTCTTAGCCAGAACTAGGTCAAACCATGGGTGGAATGATTTAGCAACCACATATCCTTAAGCCCAGCATCACACACTAGATTCAGCCACTCCTGCAAAAATCCTATAACTGCATGCACTTTGGAGAGACATCCGGACATGCAAGATAACGTGGGATAAGGAATATGTCACAGGTAAAAACATTAAAAAAGAAAAAAGTCTAGAATCTCATAACAATGAATGCTTTCATCCTATGACTTCATTTCAGTGTAGTGATAATTATGCCCCACAACATCTTAATGTGGGGATGCAGGCTGACTGAACAGGCTCTAACTAAAATTATGTAAATCTCTTACAAAGGGAAAGGCATGCAAAAATTAACTATGAGAAAAGATCTTACAGCTTTTAATGAGAACTGTAATGTGTCATTTTTATTCAAATTCATGAACAAAGTTAACCTATAGGGCTAACCCTAAATTCAATTAGGTGCATAATCAGTGACTATAAGGAACAATAATGGAATATTCAGTAACAGAGATTCTGAAGATCACTTGTGGGTTTTTTTTAATATGTTACTTTAAGCATATTAAATCACTTTTCTCTGCATTTCATTCATTAAAAAAATACAATTCTGGTACAATTTAATAAAGGTAATATGAGGATTTAGTTAAAACATTGACCAGGAAATAAATGGCATATTAACTGGTATTTAAGTATTAGTTTTTTTATAGATGAAAATGTGAGATACTGAATGACAACTTTAATTGAAAAACATTAAAACTTGACTTAGATAATGATGATAAATGTATGCTAAGGAAATTGCTCCCCAAAGCTCAATGCTTCTGTCAGTAGTAGATTCTGCGCTGGAGACTTCCTTTGTTTCTTTGTTCTGTAAGGGGTGTTATTCTCATAGAAAGCATTTTGATTAAAATTAAGACTCATTAACTGATCTTGAGAGGTAACATAAGTTTTACCTCAGAGATGTAAAATATAGAAACGCAAGCTGTTTCCATGGAGGCAGTCAAATAAAATACCAAACAATTGCCATGATTAGTTTTTGTAATTGTACACTCTGTTTTGTAATTGTACACTCTGTTTTGTAATTGTACACTCTGCTTGCAGGAGTCACGTCTACCACTTAGGAGGGCAAGTTTCTCTTACTCTCTGAAGCTACATTTTAAAACTTTTTACAAGTTATTATAGTTTAGTTTTCTCTATGCAAAAAATGCTTTATTGTATTTGAAATTCTGCTAATTACATATTTTCTATTTTTTCGTCCAGTCAATAGAATGTTGAACTAAAGGATACCAAGAGGAACTTCATGATGAATTGTCTCTCAAGCTCAAGAAACACTATTCTTTTAGTCTTCTTATTTATTATTCTTCTTAAATGAAGTGTCAGTGAAGGTTTCTTACTTTTGCTATAACTGCTGTGTTGGGGGACAATACTTTTTTCCTGTTTTGTCAAAAGAGATGGACTTTGTTGCGATAGTTGTTACAGATTATTTGTTCAGAACACCTTGGCCAAAAAGAGTTGATTTCTTTAGTTGCTTTTCTCTGGTACAAATTTCTGTTGCTTTTCTTTAATATGAAAGTTAATAAGAGGCAAATTTTATGCTCAAATGTTATAATATTTTTCAAAATATAAATAAAATATAAGGAACTATTTTAAGTATGCATTTATTTCAACATAAAACAAAAATTGCCATCGAGCAACTTGATATATTTTTTATTTTGCATATATGTTTATAAAAATGGTTATACAACCAAAAATTAATATGAGGAATAATATTTATTGATACTCTAAAATTTGTTCTGAATGCTAGGTAGGAATTTATAGCTTCATGTTAGAATTTATCAAGTAAATGATATTATGGATAAAAATAATAAGTCAGAATTTTTATTTTCTTTACACATTTGGTATAGGGTCTACAGGGTCTCACTACACAGATCGGGCTCATAGTGAGTCTCCTGTTTTCAGCCTTCCAAGCACTGAGATTACAGGCATGAGCCACCACACCCAGTCTCATTCTCATCTCAGAGCACTCTAGGGACGGAGCCAGGACAGCAGGCCAGGGATGGAAACCCTGGCCCCTGTGTCTGCCTAAGCAGGCACTTAAATTCCAGCTGACCTATCTGGCCCGCCCAGAATTTACATTTTTAAAGATCAAATATATGACTTTATTTTGTGAATGATGGTTAGCTACAGTTGTTTTGGTATATATTTGCACTATATTTATTATATATCTTATGTATAAGTAACAAACTCATTATAATATTAATTAAAGTAATTAATGTTATTTAATCCTTCAAGGAATTTACTAAAATTAAGACAAATACTGTGATTTTGAAAATATTCTTGAGAATTAATTGTTATACATGATAAATTGTTCACTAAAGCTTATGGGAATTAAGTGAAATATAATTTTATTGAAATATTTATTCATATTTCTAGATGTATGAGGATATTTGCAACTTTCTTTCAATAATGTTCATAGATGTCTTAGATAGCAGAATTTAAATTTTGAAAGGCATTGAGCTAAGCCAAAATGTCAAAAAATGAAAAGTAAGTGGGTAAATTGACTAAAGACAGATTAGAAAAAAAGAAGAAAAAAGAAGCAATGGTAAATAATAACTAATACCCAGCATCTAATCAACATTTTAAAAAAGAGATTATATAGTGTGTGCCATGCTTATGTAAAGGAAAAAATTTAAATTATGGAAACCATAACGTAACACTTTTTAGAATAATGCTATCAATAAATACCAATGTGACAACTCCTACAGATTCTCTTTAAAAATTTCAGAAGCTTAAATCAGAATATTTCATAGAAAACAGAACATTTCTTACTCAGGATAAAACATCTTAAAGTTCAGCCTGGCATTTTAGATAAGTCTTTTAGTAGTAGATAAGATAAAATATAAGTGAAACTTAACAATACATTTACTAAATTTCCAATATAGAATTCAGTCACCTGCAGATAATTTGGCTTCTGGTGATAAAATGAAGCAGAACAAGAAATGTGTAGAGTTCTCATTTTATTTGGACGCCAAGGTAATCACATGAATGAAAAGTATATTTTGATGAACATCAAACTGAATTTTTATTGTGCAATACCATTATCATTAAATTACTGGTTCCATATTTATAGGCATATAAATATAAATATGCAAAGTACATAGGTTACAAAATATATAAATGCATTGAAACATAAATATATGCTGTCTACATTTAACAGATTTTTACTAAGTACCCAATTATATTGTACAGCTTCCATCTATACAATATAAAATAATGCAGCAATAGTTTAAATATCTTATGATAGGACAAAAATAGAAATTTAAATGCAATATAACACAAATAGAATATTTCAGGCAAAGAATACTTTGTCATATGTCCTTAAGATTTCAATGCAGAAAGAAAAAAGAAAAAAGAAAAGCAAGGCTTGAGGTGTTTCTGACTGAAAGCTGTTTGAAAATATTATGTTTACAAATTGTTAGAAAAAGAAGAACAAGAAAAGTAGAGAAGCAGACATTAAGCTTCAAATCAGGATGATTTTTTTGCTTTGCAGAAAACAAGATTGTTGCTATACCTACATGCATATTTACTACAAAGATACATCTGGCCTATGCTAGTGAGATCATCAATCTATTCCAAATAAGAGAAGATGATTTAGAGATCTTGTAAAGAGAACTCTACTGCCAGGCATCTCTAAGTAGACTCAAGCCCAATTCTCATCAATGTCTTTGGGACCTACAGATTTCAGTTTAGTTGATTTTAAGCAGTGTCAGTTGACATCGCCAATGGTTATATGGTTGCTCTGGTCAATTTTCTACTGTTCATTGGTGTAACTCAGAAACACATTCCTTGAAGTGAATTTATTGGTGAATGATTGAGTTTGAGAACTGTGGGACAGGTTCTGTATTTGTTGTGTGACATTGCCATTACTTGATTGAAATATAGAGGATTGCATGTTTCTATGGATAAAGGATAATCAATCATTTCCAAGACATCTAAAAGATTTGAAAATGTCACTCTTGATGAGACAGTATAACACATCAGTGTAGGGCTGCTTGGAACAAAACTGGGCTTGGGAGTGCACACCTGAAATCCCAATGCTGGGGAGGCTGAGACAGGATGATCACTATGAGTCTGAGCTGTGTAGTAAGACCCTATACCAAACAAACAAACAAACAAATAAATAAATAAATAAATAGATAGATAGATAAATGAATGTTAAAAAACAAACGAATGTAAGGTAAAATTTAAAATTTTATAATACAAAAATAATCTAAATATAATTCACAAAAATATTTAATACATATCAAATCATGCATAAAGTAAGTGTATGTTAATATTTTAAATTTACAAACCATGGTCATTTTATGACACGATGTTTCCAGAGTTTTATTAGAAAAAAGCTAAAAATTTGATGCTTCGATATATGAAGCAAAGACCATCTTGATTAAGAACATAAAGGAAAAATGTTGCCTGAGAAAAGAGAAACAAAGCAAAAGTTATAATACCAAGTTTAACATTTTAGGCTCATTTTTATAAATAGCTTTATTGACATGCAGAAATGTTTGTTAAAAGAAAGGGCATGCTTTCCCTCTCTTCAGCTAAGCTCTTAGAAACTTGTAGTCACCAATAATTTATTTGAAATATTTCATATTTTTGTCTGAAATTAATCTTACACAATTAATCTTACACAATTAATCTTACACAATTAATCTTATCACAATCCTGGGAAGCACATACGCCAGTGTTGCATTTTAAACAGAGCCCCAATAAGAAAAAGTGATGGCAAATGGAAAAATGAAAACAGTATGTGATGTATTAATCACATTACCCTTCTTTCATATTGTTTTGGAATTTTGTGGGGTTTTTTGTTTGTTTGTTTCTATTTCTTTAATTTTCTTTAAATGAAAAAATGTCATTGGATTTTCCTATTAGCTACTCCTTTACGTTTGTGTTTTAATAAATCCTAGACCACTTGTAAGTTGTGTTCTTTTCCAAGGACACTATCTCGCCTCCTTTTCTTTGTCATCACAGGAATAATTTCACAAATCTGAGCAAAAATGAATATTGATGTGAAGGAAATATAATATTGAAATTGTAATAAATTCATATAGTCTACCTATTTACTCTTTAAGACCAAATTGCTTTATTAGCCCCCAAATTTTATTATACTTTTTATTTCATGTTCAAAGTGAATGCAGAAATAAAACTTGATGGTTTTAGAAAAACTATGCTTATTGTCATGGTGTTTCCCAGAAAGCCTTTCCTGTGTGTGGAGCGTATTCCTCGGTTCACTTTTACATTTTACGTAAGATGTTGGGCTTATCAAAGTCAAAACATAGTAGAAATTCTGCCCCTTACTGACTGAGAATAACAGAAGTGTCAATGAAATATTATCCAAATTTTTAATCATAGACATCATTAGTAAAAACATAATGTATTGAACAAACGAGCCAAGAAAAATTTAAGCAAGCTATGTAAATTTGCTGCATAATAATATGAACATGATAATATATATAAAATGTATATCTGAAGAAAGAGTTGGCTATAAGTAGGTGAGTTTAGATATAACTGATAGGGCCAGAGAGATAGCTCAGCGATGTAAGCACCTGTCTGGCAAGTATAAGGTCCTGAGTTCAAACCCTGGTACCAAACCAAATAAAAAAGCACTCAATTAGATCCAATTGATCTATGGCAGATGTTGATAAGTACTGCTGAAATTTTCTGATATTAATTGGAATATATTATACATATTAGTATATAATTATATAAGCATACAGTATATTTATGTATATATGTATTTATCTGTACACACATTTATATTAATTTATTTGTATATATATATATTTGAAATATTAAATTACTTGAGTGGTAATATAGAAGTTTTACAGATTTAGAATTCTCATTAGGAATTTTATTTCTAATACAGACTAATATTGAGCTAATTTTTGTGCTCTAGAGCCAAGCCAAAAGAGATAGCTTAAAAATAACTCAATATAACATGACAGTGGCATAAAAATTTTAGAGAGAAAGAACATTGAGCTACCATGGTTCCTGCAGGTGCAGTAAAAATTCAAGTAATATTCACACAACTTATGTAATAGTAAAGATCTTGATTTGGTTTGACCTTGTTAGCTTGCTTTTAGTTCTTCAATCTCACTGACACATATTATATTAAGCAGTAATAGTCACTTTTTAAAGATAAGAAATAAAGCAATCCCACCCATTTTGTTCAGATTACTTTAGATTCTTACTTGAGTCTATTGAGCAAAACTCACAAGAAATGATGGCCATGAATTATGTATCATTCATTATCATACAATTGAAAGGTATTTGCATAATGTGCTTTGCTCAGTCCCATAGAAGATTATGTCATATATGTTTTGGAAAGTAATGAAATTAATAGAAAAGAAATATCACCAGTACTATAGCACCTTAACAGTGAGGATATATAAAGAATCAATGTCTTAATCATTGCAGTTTTATTATAAGACTGAGTCATAAATAGTGTATGACAGGGCTTGCTAACATGAACAAGAATTCAGTTATCTGTATTAATATATTTAATATTATTATTATTAATATTATTATTATTATTATTATCTGGTACCAATGATCAAACTCAAGACCTTGTGCTTGCCAGTTAGGAGCTTATGCAGCTGAGCTATCTTCCTGGCCCTGGAATAATCATAATAATGAATGATACAGAGCACATGGTAGGCACAGTGGCATTGGAGGGGGATAAGTAAAAGTGATGGAAAAATATTTGAACTATGATGAAACTGTGAAAATCATTTGAAATCTTACTAGTGAAATTATTATGCTGTTAAAAGTAAAACACATGGGCACATTTGACAAGTATAAGTTCAAAAATTCCTGGTCCCAACGTTAAAAGGGGTAGACAATCTCCACCTTTTCTTATCCAAAGCAAATAAAATCATGTAGTAAAAAATTACAACTTCTTCCCCAGTCTTATTAATGCTTAGGAATAAGTACCTCATCTTCCGATTTGCTTCCTCTGTGACAACAAGATACAGTCCTAGCACATTTTTATCCTAGATAAGCATTCCTCAAATGTTCACAAATATGAGAAGTACAAAGAATTTCTGTGCTATGGAGGGATAACTGATTGCCATATGAAGCTACCAGCAGCACCTTTGTGAACTGCTGAAAATCAAAAGCTAGCAAGAGGAAATGGCAAACCAGTCGCAATCCTGCACTGATACCCAGGAAATCTGATTCTTCCAGGATCTACTTAACAATTATTAGAATAGATGAAAAAGATAACATAAACACAGTGGAATAAAAATATAGAAATTACATTTGCTCTTTTGTTGTAAAGGCAAGTGAAGAAAAT
>NW_004524585.1:4687967-4702661 GCF_000260255.1 Octodon degus | reverse complement strand
ACAATTAACAACTGGATCATTATGAAACTTCTTCCTGGGGCTGGTGAGATGGCTCAGTGTTCTAAAGCATCCTACAAGCTTAGCAAAGCACAGGGACCACGGTTCAATCCCCCAGCACCACATGGCAGCCAGCCCTGCCCCCTGGTGGGCTGAGCTGACCACACACACACACACACACAAAAAAAAAATTTAAAAAAAAAAGAGAAAAGAAACTTCTTCCTTCTCAAATTGTCTTCTCTTCTCATCTTTCAGGAAAAAAAATGAGATTGAACACTGTACCATGAATTTAAACAATTTTAGTTGCCATACTGATTATAGTATTCAATATTTAAAAATATATAGATGTGTGCAAACTTATTATTAATAAATTAATAATTTACACAAGATGTGTGTAAATTTATTATTAATTTCAATAATTCCTTTAATATAAAATACTTTATGATGCTAAGAATTTTAAGCTAAGACTCAGTAAGAGTAATTTTAAAAGAACTATTAATTTGGAAAAAAGAAATATAATTTACTCTCTCAATTTATCATTAATTAAATATTATTTAAATGTAGTACACAGTTAGAAAGATAATTCATTTAAGTCATGCAATTTCTTTATTGTTTGTCTTCCTTTTCTTTTGTCTTCTTTTCTTTCTTTCTTTCTCTTCTTTTTCTTTCTTTTTTTTTTTTTTTTTTTTTTTTTTTTTGCAGTACTGGGGATTGAACTCTGGACCTTGTGCTTGCAAGGCAGACACTTATTCTACTGAGCTATCTCCCAACCCTCCTTTTTCTTCTTTCCAAATAAACAACTAATTTCAAAAACTGCTTGTAATTATATAGTATTGGAGAGCATCTAGAGTGCAAATGTACCTATAGGAGAACAGTGGGTTACTGCTCCTCGCCTCCTCTGTCTTCTCTATACCTTGCTGGTTGTGAAGAATGGGATATAAGTGGGAAAAAGTAAATTTAGAATTAGTGGTCTAATAAAAACTGATATCATAAGGAAATGGAGGTAAATAAAGGTTACATTTCTTTTCTTTCAGTGTAGATCGTATTGCCTCTGTGAGATAGCTCAGTGGACTAAGTGCCCTCTTAGGCAAGAGCTGGGACCAGGATTCTATCCTTGGCGCCAACTGCTGCACAGGCCCCGCCCCAGGGCACGCTGACCCGGCCAACAATTCCAGACATGGTAGCTCATGCCTGTAATCCTAGCGCTGGGAAGGCTGAAGACAGGAAGGTCACTACGAGTCCAGGCTGCATAGTGAGACCCTGTACCAAGTACATTAAAACAATGCTACTAGTAATAAAGTACAGAGAGTAGAATTAAACACTACACTATAATTGTTAAAAGATTGACAGCAATCATTCTCTTTAAGCGTTCTGCTGTGCAATTCTTCAAGAAAAAATGATGCACTGCACTAGTAGTAACAACAAGGGGATGAACAATACAGTATAGACTGGTGCTTTACACTATATTTAATATGCTTTTAGCACTTAGCCGTAAGTCAAATCACTTTAAATTTTGTAATAGATGGGGTGTAGTTAGCAACTATTCCCTCCCAGCCCCTGCTTTTGGATGTGGCTGCACATAATGGTTTAAAATTATGTTCACTCATTCTATATTTGTGTGACCTCTAGAGTTTTATTGGAAATGAGGCAGCAATAAAATAACTCACTGGCATTAACATCATGCACCTGTAAGAGAAAAATAAATCTGAAGAAGTATTAGAAAGCAGATACTACATACATGGTCTACCTAACACAAATGACTTAATTACACTATTACTTGAACTTATTTTTAATCTATTATCTTGCTAATTTAAAAACATTGAAAGCATGTTTCAGTGTCACATTAAATAACTTAAACACTAACAACTATAATTTTTCTTTTTACATATATTTTTATATTAGTAATTATGTGCATAATTTACTTTTTAGTCAAAAATCAGACAAATATATTCATAACTGAGAATAAGTGCTGAGAAATTTATTCTACAAACACTTATTAAGGATATTTCATTTGATGGAAAATAAAGATGAGCAGGGAGTTTAGTAATATGTTTAAAGAAGATGTGCAATCTCATAGGGGAACAAAAAGACCAGCATAAAAATTGTTTTGGGAACAAAGGAAATGGGGAGATGAAATAAAATAGTAGGAATTAGTGTACCTAATTAATATTTAATAATAAAGATTATATTATATCATACTAACATGAATAATTTAAATAACATTCAGACATCTACATTTTCAAATGAATCTTTGGTCGTCACAACTTATGATATCTCAATGCCTTTCAAACTTTAGCAGTAGAGTCATTTTGCTTTCGAGTGAGAATTGAGTGGAATTTTAAATATGGAAAATTCAAGATGTTGATTGAAATAAGCTATCCATGGTTCTTTGATGATATTCTTGAATTTCCTATGGTAGTATAATTTCTATACAAAATGTATACTGATGACAGTGATTAATTTTTTGTTTTAGCTACATGTATTTATTTTAATACATAATGTATATTTTTAAGGCTTTATAAACCCTTCCCATGCTCTTATAGGCCTTTCCCACACTTTTTAAAAATACTTCTAATGTTTCAAACATTCTCTAAACTTGTAATCCTGTGTAATTTATTTAAAGAGAGTACAAATTAGAATTAAAGCAAAAAATTACAAGTGACACAGAATTTCACTTAACAAAGAAATACGAATTTCACAGTATTTATTGTAAGACACAGTGCTGTCTTCCAACCAGTTGTTCATATTACCAGATATTTGCATGTAAAATTGGAAGAAGAATGAAAAATAAAGAAGTGTATAAGAAATTAAGAAGAGAAAAATTACAAAAAATTGAAAAAAGGAGGTGAAACAAATAAAGGAAATAACTGTTTCTTTCCATAGACCAGCAGAAATGCACAGCACAATTGTCCAAACCATCCTGCTTACATACATAGATATATCTCTTTTCCCCACTCCTTTTCTTCAATTCAGTAACTCTTTCCTTTTGAATAAGTTCATTCCCTTTTCCAAGTATCAATTTTTACATATATTTTGCAGTTTTTGAAAACTAGTTAATATGAAAGTTATAAAGGTTCCATGATGAAGCACAAATTCACGATTTTTTTTTCAAAAATGCCTTCTTCAACCGAGGTTGGGTACTCCTTTACAGAAGGCAGATTCATTTTTGCTGTTTAATACTTGGGTTATATGAAGACATGCCACAGTCATAAAACATCAATTTAAATTTTTTGCTGTAGTACATTATACTATACTGAGAGAGACTGGGCATGCAAGAAAATCAGCACAAAATATAAAGACATCAGAATGTGAAGAGAACCAGCTCTCAATAGCCTGGCTTGCATGTCACCTTAGATGTAAGCAGTAACCTAAGAAGATACCATATTTAGCACCACCTGGTCCAAAGAGCCTAAATAGACACCAGGTGTGTAAGTGGGTGGCCAGAATATCTGGACCTATATTCTCTTCCCTTTCTATGAATTCCTGAGAGCTTCCCATACACCCTTGATATGGGATTGCTTTCCCTATTGGATCAATACTAGATAAGCAGTTATACTTACAATCCAACAAAATGATTTTAATTGGCCCATATTGTTTCCCTACTTGGCAAACTTATCCAGGCTCAGAATAAGCTTACTGCTATTACAATTACATGATGCAAATTGCATATAGAGGCTTCACCACGTGATAGGTGTATGTTCTGTTCATACAGCTGTGGTGAATAGATACACAGTTTAGTGAAGCCATTCTCTTCTAGATATGTTTGTTTATAGAAACATTATCATTTTCAGCATTTAGCTTCCAGCTTCCCTGATCACAGTCTCCATGGTAGCCAACCAACAGAGGAAAAAGCATAGAAAAGACATGTGGAATTTTCCATTTCACATTATTTGGGAGATCTGTCACATGTTGATTTTATTCATCATTTATTCCCGAAGTCTTATCCCCATTACCATTTCCAAATGAAAAATAGTACTTTCATTACTAGTTCACATTCACAGAAAAGAAAGATATGGATTTCTGTGAGCACCATGCCCACAGTCTGGCCACTGAGAATACAGGGAACTAGAGGACGGACAGAAGGCTAGGAGGCTTTTGCCAACAGTTTGTGCTTTTCTTGTGGAGGCGACAGGACTTTTCATGAGAAATCTGTGAAATGTAATTTACTACAACTGCATTATGTAGACACCCATAGATGTAATGAGAAGAGAAAGTGAGTGTTGTCAGCAATGAAAACTTGAGCAATAAATAAATCCATGTTTTCCTTAAGAGCAGAACAATGGAAATGTGTACTAGGTAGGTAGATGGCACATGTTGACACAGCAGTCTTTGATATTAAGCTGTATATATAGTTATGCCGATGAATTACTCTACTAAAGGAAAGCAAATTAATTAATGCCTTTAATAAAGAACAAGAAAGAACTTCACTTAATAAAACATTGTTCTAGAATTGTTTAAAGCTGAATTTTGACTTGCATAAAAATCTACAAATGATGTGGCCTACTTTCAATTATTTAATCTTTAGTACCTTTCTTGTGTTTTCTAAAACAGATCCTACACAGCTCATTTTATTATTCTAACAGTATGTGATAAAAACATTCACGTCCATCATCATCCATTCCAAAATTCACAGATTAATAGCATATAATCACCTGCTTTATAGTTTATTATAATATCAGTCTTTGGAATAATTTTTTGATAAAACATCATCTAATATGTTAATGACAACCTGAAACAAAACAAATTTTCTCATTTAGCTATATGTATGTAGAAAAACAAGAATTTTATGACTTTTAAAATAATGCTGAAAAGGGTAATTATGGAAAGTGGGTCAGCAGGCAGCAGGGAGCTGTGTGGTTATTAGTGATCTTTTCACACAGCTAGACCTAGTGTAGGGGAGGCCAAAGCTTGTGTGCAGCTGAAATGGTTCAGTTTCCCAATAGCTATGTCCCAAATAAATAGCAAAGTTTTACATGAGACACTGCTTCCACTAGCAAGTTTTAAGGAGATAAATAATAAGAAGAAGCTAGAAAAGCATGCTAATTGCCCAAAGAACTCTAATTCCACTTCTGTCTTAGAGATATGCATTCTGTGATCAGTGAGTTTCTAGGCAGCCACAAAGAGGAGGGCAAGGTGCTGAAGCACACATTTTATTTTTATTATTTAATTATTTATTTGATACAGGACCTCACTACACAGTTCGGATTTCATTTTATTTTTATTATTTATTTGTTTGTTTGTTTGTTTGTTTGTTTTATGCAGGGTCTCACTATGCAGTTCAGATTCACTATGCAGTGATCCTCCTGTTCAGCCTCCCCAGTGCTGAGATTACAGGGGTGCACCACCACACCCAGTTCCAGGGCCAACAGAGCAGCAGCACTGGGGATCATACTCAGGGCCTTGTGCCTGCCAGGCAGGCACTGAGACTGCAGAGGTATCTCCCAAGCCCAAGAATGCATCACAAAATAAAGAGCAAGGATAGTATATTGCCAAGTCACCTGACTACCCAAGTTAGACCTGATAATGCATATTTTCTTATAATTGCTGCTCTTTAGACCATTATTTTTTGGAGAAATTGGAAAGACAAGGTCAAAAAATTTAGGTGAAAATGTACATAATCTTTGTACATATGAAGAGAAATCACACTAAAAATATGTATTTGGTACAGGGTCTCACTACGCAGCTCAGACTTGTAGTCATCCTCCTATTTTCAGCCTCCCCCATGTTGGGATTACAGGCATGCACCATCACACCCAGTCTTGGTGTCAGGCTCAGCATGCCTGGTGCTGGACTGGCACTGTGTTGCCAGGGATCTAACCCAGGTCCTTGCGCATACCTAGGCAGGTGCTTTTACCCCTGAGCTGTCTCCATGGCCTAAGAAATCACATCATCAAAACAAAAATTTTCTACCTTACTGTGACTTTGTTTTTTATCTGTATAGGCAAATCTCCATGACAGTTAAGAGAATTTCTCTGAAATTTTGTTAAGAATAAATGAACAAGTTATACGCTGATTTTCAGAAATGAATAATTGTGTTCTAAGTGACCTTAACTTTTACGAAACAAAATTACATTTTAAATTGTAAATAGTTGCCTGTATAGCTATTTCAATCTAAAGGAATGATCTCTTGTTACAACAATGTAAAAGACCCAATGCTATTATGGACTACTGGACTCATTTAGAATATTTTGCTGAGTTAACACACCTATAATATTCAAATAATGCAACTAAACAAAAAAGGGGATACAGATGAATGTCCATTTTGTATCTGTGTATTCAAAGTGGTTAGGAGAGATATGTAGTTACATTCTCTTAATAAATAGAGGGATTTGTCCTAATAGTGTTTGAAAATAGGATATCATGTCTGCATCTTGTACAGTGATTAACCACTAGGAAGAATGTATGCAATGTGTTAATTATTGAAACTGTCCTACCAATTTGGTCTGAAACTGTCTCATTGCTATTTGTTTCTCAATAAGATTATGGGAAAAATAAATAAATACTCCCTAAAATGAACAAAAAAAAAAAAACCAATATAAAGCAGTTGAATGGAAATGAAAACTTGAAGTTTTAATGTTTTTCTAATGTATGATAGATAATAAAGAACAATTAATTATGTTTCTTAGGTTTTGTACCTCTCTTGCATCTATTTATTTGCTTTTATTAGTTATTTTTAACATTTCCTCTCAAAAAAACAAATTGTGCACACATTACCTTTAAAAAACCCTCATTATTCCAAGTATATTCTACCCACATGGATGATTTGTCCCTTACTTCCTTTCGGAATTTACTAAATTTTTGCCTTCTCCATGAAAATCTTTCTGCCTACAATACATAAAATTGAAAAAATCCAACATCCTTATTCCTGTAATTTCTTAAAATACTACTTAAGTTATATTAAGTCCCACTCAGGCATCTCATTTATAACTTGTACCTCAAAATTATAACCTTCATTCACTAAGCAATTTTCTTTCTTGTTTGGTGTTGCTGTGTCAGTTTTACCTTTTATCAAATCCTCAGCACTAGAATGCAGCCTATAATAAAAATCTCATTAGACATGCATTGAATAAATCAATGTACAATGAAGACAGTTATGAATGTGATAGTAAACCCCAAGGAGAAAATGCACCCATGTCTTGTGGAGTAACATCATCCCCTAAGTAAAAGAAATAAATAAAGCTCTAAAAGCTTTTTGATGTTAAGTAATTTGTTGAATCTTAGAGGTAAGATTAGCTAGTATGTATTTGAGATGAATGAAATGAATTTGACTCTGAAGATGTTACTTTTTCTGTACATAAATCAGAGAAGTAGCAAATTTAATATAAATTAATAAGATGCATCAAAAGAGACAGAAATAGAACAAAACAATACAATGTTTTAATAATACTAGCAACATATAAAAAGCAAGCAATTGTCACATATTAACAAGATATAAGAGATGAGAGGTAGTGCACGGGCATCGATTTCACTACGTTCATCGGAGCCCCGTGGAACTTAGCAGTTCTACTGCCCATAGTGTGTGCCGTAACACTGTCTACACTAGCAAATGAAAAAGAGGAAGGAAAGAAACAAAGAAAGAAATCACTACATTTCAAGAAGACCAGCTGATTTATTTTTATGTAAATATGAAAAAGAAAACATGAATTAAATAGATAATTTGATAGATTAAAAATATGATTAGATTTTAGTTTTCTACCGGTAGTACAATGATAGAAATATGCCAATAATTTTCAGGAATAAATAATGCCCCGTGTGCAAGGTTTAATTCTCCAGATCAAGAACTGCTGAATGGAAGAATGGATTTAGAAACAAAATTCAAAGGTATGCTGGATTCAAGAAATATAATTAATCCCAAGGAATTTCAGAGGCTCAAAGAAAACAGTACCCCATACAAACGGAACCCCAAACTGTAGGAGTAGTAGACCTATACTCAGACAGAGTGGACTTCATGCAAAAACTGTTAAAAACAGTCAAAGAAGATCATAATATACTGAGCAAAATAGGATCAACCTAAGAATAAGGTAAATTAATTATTAGCATGCAGTTAAGTAACATCAATGCAACTGTCATCATAAAACAAGTAAAAGATCAGTGTTATGAGTTGTGTCTCGTCCCCGCAAAACCTTATGCAGTCATGGGTGGCTTCTGCAGTTTGTGATTGATTATTGTGGGAGTGGGTTCTGCACCTTCCCAGGGGCAGGTAATTTGTAATATAAAGTAAGGAGGGGACAGAGGCTAGCTAGCAGTCTGAGCAGCTGCCACTCCCTTTGCTCATCACAGCTGTGAACAGTTGCTCTGCACCATGTGCCACTCTCTGCCTTGGATCCAGGTGAGTATGGACTGGAGCCTCCATAAACTGTGAGATAAATAAACCTTTCCTTCCTTCATGATGGGTGTTGTGTATTTGTCATAGTAAACAAGCGTAACTGGGACAAGCAGGTAGACACACACCCAATTATATTGGAGAAGTCTCAATAGTTCATAGTCACAAATAGATGGATCAAACAGACAAAGAATGACCAAAGAAATATCTGAGTTGTAAGAATCCTATGAACAAATGGACTTAACAAATATATACAGAATATTCCATCCAACAACAGAATATATGTTGTTGTCAGCAGCACATGGGAAGTCTCTATAAAAAACATACCACAGATTGACTAAGAAAACATGTTTTGATAAATATGAAAGAATCAAAATTATATCATGTATACTTATATCAGACTGTAGAACAATAAAACTAAACTTTAATATTAAAGGAAACTAATAGCCATACAGATGCATGGAAGTTAAAAAAATACATCTTGCATAATCAGTGGTTCACAGAGGAGATCAAAAAAGGAACTTTGTCCTTTGGTTTAAAAGTTACAATGCCAGTACTAACTAACAGAATTCATGAGTACAAATAAAGCATATGCAGAAGGAAGATTTTAGCTTTAAATGCCCACATCAAAACTACAATGTGAGCCCAAATAAATAGCCTAAAAATATACCTCAATTCATAGAAAAACAAGAATAACACAAATCCTAAACTAGTACAAAAAAGGAAATTATAATAATCAAGGGGCTGGCCAAATAGCTCAGTGAATTAAAACCCCTGCAAGCAGGCACAGGGGCTGGGGGTTCAATCCCCGAGCCTGCTATGCAGACCCTTCTTCCTGGGGCTCACTAAGATGGCAATTTTTTTTGATAATTAAGGAAAATATATTTACAGTTGCATTACAAAATTGCAAAGTAGAACAGACTCTGCACAACTGAGTGGCTGCTCAATTTATTATTGAAGGCCTATTTTGTCTTTTTTGTCCTTGTTTTCTGTCTTTTTGCTACAAAGCAGCACATAAAATGGGTATAGGATAATGGTCAGGAACCCAGTTCGCTAATCCTTCAGTAGGGATAAGATGAACTTCACTCTAACTGGCTCTCTTTATAGAGTGAGAAAGATTTATTCCCAGGAGTCCTCAGCACATGGATTTTGACATCTCAGTAGCATGCATTGGTTGCATGCTCATTTCTAAACCAGCAAAATAATGAGTTAGGAGAGCTTCACTGACAAGCATGTGAGATGGCAATTGAGGCTGGGAGTGGGGGCGCGTGCCCGTAATCCAGCTCTTGGGAGGCTGTAAACAGGCAGGTCACTATGAGTATGATCTAGTAATGAGACTGTGAGCAACCTGTAAACCCTTCCCTAAAAAAATACCAAAAAAAAAAAAAAAAAGAATTATAGCACAAAGCAATGAATTGGATAGTAACATAAAACACAAAGAATTAATAATCTGAAAACTTGTTCTCAAATGAATGAACAAAATAAGCAAACCCTAGTTACTCTTAGAACTTTAAGTTTAACCAAAGTAGTAAATGACTTTTAAAGCTATAGTACCCTATGAAAGGAAATTGAAGAGAACATCCAAGAAAAGGTGCAACCTTTTCCTGGATAGGCAGAACCAGTCCAGTTAAAGAGATCCTCTATAGTTAAATTAGCCTTCTTCCAAAATTGACATACATATTTAATTCAATTAGCTAAATACCGACAGCACTCCCCAAAGATATAGATAAAAAAATTTTACATTTCACAGGGAAATAGAAGAGACTTAGAATAGAAGAAACAAGATTGCATAACAAGATCAAAGCAGGAGGCCTCACCAACCCAGACCTAAAGTTATATTACAAAACTACAGTAATAAAAACAGTGCTGCAAATGGCCAGATAGTTCTGCCGACTAAAGCACCTGCTTAAGCAAAGCACAGTGGCCAGGGTTCAAACACCAGTTTGCAATGCCAGCCCCACCTCCAAGGCATGTGGATATAGCATGACACTGGGCATGGTGGTGCGTGCCTGTAATCCCAGTGCTTGGGAGGCTGAAAACAGGAGAATCCCTACAAGTCTGATCCATGTAGTAAGACCCTGTAGATTCTGTGGACCATGTACAAAAAAAAATGTGTAGCACTGACACAAGAAAAACATATGGAGCAATGGAACAGAACATGAGATGAAGGAAAAATCCATAGCAGAACAGAGGATAAAGGGATATTCAGCCATCTGGTGTCTGACAAAGGTGCCAAAAACACACACTGAAGGAAAAGAGCTTTTCTAACAAACATGCTGTTATGTGTAGTGACTCCCCGAAAGGAACACAATCATGACATAATGATCATGTAATGCAAATATGAACTAATAAAAATGAAACTAAACTAAAAAATACTTTGACCATTTCCATCTCCCTTCTCCCCTCCTGCTTGTGCAATAATCATCCACATATTTTACATCTTTTTTATGTAGAATCTACATATTAAGAGAAAATAAGCAGTATTTCACTCTCTGAATATGGCATGTACCTTTTTGTATGTTGATCATCGAGTTCTCTGCAAATGACAGTAATTTTTCATCTTTATGTATGAGTGATACTCATTTAAATATTTTCTCTTCATCCATTTATCAATTGTGGAGCACTTATGCTAATTCCTATATTTAGCTTTTGCTATTGCAACCTAATAAACTTAAGTATGTAGAAGTAGCAAGCTTTTGTGAATGAAACCTGATGTTAGTGGTCATTAAAAGTGGACTAGATATAATTACTAATGGAAATACTTAAGTACTATTATAATTAATCCTAGTCTGTGCTTGTAAATCTGAACTGATAGTATATGAGAATGTAGTTGACCTATGCCTAACTAATAATTTTGATAGAATATGGTAGTAGGTATAGAATTGGAGGTCACAATGACTGTGTCAGCAATTTAGGATGATGAGTAATTGGATCTCCTAAACCAAACTGAAAAGAGAGCATAAGTGAAAAGTAAATGTCTAACTGACTTATTCATACAGTAATTGAAATGTATAAGGAATAAAATAATCAAAAAGGATAAAAATACCATTGTTTTACATCCTAAACATACTTACACAATATGATTACTCACAATTGACAAGGGTAATATACAGTTGATTTATCTATATCATTTACACCTTTGTTCACATTTGCAAAACTCTTCAAAAAGTATATCTGTAGGAATATCAAAAGTTGAATTTGGAATATTTTATTATGTGGTTTATTTCAAAGAGAGACACAGATGTGTTTTTGAACAGTAGAGTGGTAATATATTCTTCTGTACTTCAAATTTTCTGAAGGGAGAAAAAAAGTCACTGTCCATATCTCTGAATAAAAAGTTTGCAACCATGCTTTTGTCAAGGTGTTTATTGATGAATTGGATCTGCTAAATTGTAAAACCATCCAATTTTCTTGTTCCTGTGGCTGTTTGCTAGAGTTGGTGTGAGAAAATCAGCGCTGTAGGCAGTAATTTGTCTTTTCTTTGAAATTCTAGCAGGCAGGGGATATTTCCTTCTTTTCCTCAGATGTACTTTTGCTTCAACCACTCCTGAGAGTTTTAAATCAAGAAAAACCATTCAATTCATTTTCTGAGAAAAAAGTCACATGAAGGATTATTCTAATTCATTCTGGTGACACAAATATCTTCTAAATGTATATGCATTTAAGTGAACTAACTTTAAGAAGCAATTATTCAATTACAAGAAATTTAAGCCTAAATAAAACTTTAATTATAAATGTCTTATGAATAAAACTAAGTGAAATAAATTATCTAGAGGACTTTTTCAGTATCCATTATTTTTCAGTAATGAAGAACTTCCCAAAATATAGCAAACAATAATTTCTTGTTAATCATGCTACCATATAAGCTCACAAATATAACACACCTTGTCATTAATATGAAGACCTGGATCATATAGGTAAAGAAACAAAATAACAAAACAGTAAGTATAAGTATAGGAACAAATGATATTGTCTTTAGAGAGACATAAAATGTCATAGCAATTTCTCTGCTCAAATTCAGAGTTTAAGGCCAATTATAATCAAGCAAGTTCTGATGATCTGATACTATATTAGATGTCAGATTTTGGTTGGGAGCTACACTCTTGGTTTTGTTGGTTCTCAGGCATTAGAGTTGGGCTAACAGTACACCTCAGTCTTGCCTGTGTCTCCTCCAGACATGGATGCTTTTGCCTGCACCACTGTGTGAGGCAATCCCTCATAACAAATCTCTGAGTGTCTATAGCTGTCCTATTGATTCTGTTTATTTGGAGTATTGAACAATATAGCATATCAACTAAATATTGCAGAAGAGTCACATAATTTTCACTATAACATTCTACAAAGAGAATTTCTAAACTTGATAAATATCTCTGTTAAGTTGTGGAACATAAATATTAACCAAAGAATCATATTCAAGTCTTTTTTACTTTAAAAACTAAAAATATTAAACTATTTTAATAATTAAAAAGTGATAGTATTGTTTTTATGACTTATAAAAGAAATACTGGAAAGAAAAGATATTTAAAATAATATTAAAAGATTATTAAATCATATAATTAAATAATGTGCTCTTCAACCTCATGGCAATTATTCCCTGTTAAGAGACACTTTAGTTAGCATTTTAATTTTTTTAGCATCTGTTAATTTATTAAAATTTTTCTGAAAAAGAATTCGAGACTTTTGCTACTTGGAGTTCCCCACACTTCTGAATTGTGCAGAGTCTATAATACTTTGCAATTGATTGCTTCTTTCTCTTCACTCTACTATCTGTAACACACATTGATTCCTTTGAAAGACCAAAGGCTTTGGAGTATTGTATTATTTGAACATGTGTAATAATTTACTTAATTTCTTGATACCATTTATAGATGCTCACTACCAAAATCAAATAATTTGTGGAAGAGATAAAAATGATCATACACAGATTATATGATTTTTACTTGTAACGTATAAATTAGCAAATACATACTTTTCTTTTTTTCTACCCCTAAATTACTTTATTTTTAAATTAATTTTGTTGAGAAAGAGATAGCAATGAGGCAGTTTCAAAACAGGTTAGTAGAACAGTTACTATACTTTTTATAGTAACACTTTTTATACTTTTATAGTATAGTAGAACAGTTTTTATACTTTTCTGCTGGATGGTTAAGACCAAGATAAAGCAAAACAATTATAACATGAAATGTAACTTCTGTATCTGATAAGGTCAGACAAATCCTCTCAGAATTTACCCTGAAAACCTGTACCACATTATGTAGACCTTTTGTCAGTGTCAGCCATGTGGATGAGTCACAGCTATTGCTTGGCCAATGTGCTCTCTGTGAAAGTCTGAGAGAATGTTTTCTCTCCATGTGACTCTCCTTAGGTACACTCTACATTGTTGATCACTTTCCCCTGTGGCCCCATAATCTCCTTGATTAGAAAATTTGGAATATCACTGACTTACAGGATGCTACAGTACAGGTTCTCTTATGTCCTGAGTCCTCACTGACTTTGAAAGGCTAGGGAAAAATGTTGACTGTCCTTGTAGCCCTTATTTTTACTAATTTTTAGTCTGCAAATTTGTTGTTAAACCTCCAGAAGAGAAGCATAATGATATTATTGTCGTATAACATAGACAATTGTGGTTAACCTCATTATGTGTCTGAATATCACACATCTTAGACATAGCATGGAAGAGGTATTTTCCATCAAGTATTTATATGTTAAACTTGAAGTCCCTACAGAATGTGAAGAAAAAAAACAAAAAATAAAATTATTTTAAAAATGAGAATGAATAATTACATATTTTTACACAGAAATTAGCATTGCAGCAGGACAATCCTATTACATGCTTTTCTTCACCAATTATTTATTAATAGAGCAATACAACTCAGAATGATAAAGATATATGTTGTATTTTTTAGGTATTCAAATTTCAAATCTATGAATTGTTTTTCTGCTTTCTCTAAGTGTTACTATTTAGGTTATTTCATTAAAATTTCTTTGAATTTCAAAATATAATAAAATGTTAATTTATCTTTTTATTAAAGTTCAAACTATTTCAATTTTAGACATGAGAGACCTCTTATGTTTGTTATTTGAATTCTTTTGATATTATTAATCATGTCATTCTTATTCTTAAATACAGCAATTTTACCAGTATTCATTTTTTCCATTTTGCCATTCTTGAACATTGCTAAAATGTAAATATTCCTACTATGTTACTGTTCAGTTTAAACAGAATTTTAGTTTAGAAAATTCTACTGTCAGTTTAAGCATTTTATGTTCCTTTAAACTGTTTCTTTAGCTTCATTTACTTATGTTACATTTTAAATGAAATTTCCATATTTCTATATAATCGCATTTCATAAGAATTATTTTGTTATATCTTT
>NW_004524585.1:4636412-4687867 GCF_000260255.1 Octodon degus | reverse complement strand
TTTTTATTTTCAAATATTTAAAATGTTTCTTTTTGCTTTTACTTCTACTATAGTGCTTATTGTATTTATTTTTATTTAGTATTCTTTTTCTGTGTGTGATGGTCTTGCTATGTAGATCTTGCTGGCCTTGGACTCACCTTGAAGCTCTGCATTTTGGACTTGTTTTGGTGCCAGTGGTTTGTATCCTCCTGTGTATATCTTTTGGAATGGTAATGTTTATCTTGTATTTTTGAATGTTGGAAGTGTTTAACTTCATTTGTACAGGGGCTCACAGCTAAGAGTTTACCTTAGATCTTGGAGGCAACTTGGGACTTGGGCTTTTCAGCAATGCTGAAACTTCTAGGATTTTGACAACTATTACAGATGAACTACAATGCCTTTTGCATAAATGTATGTGCATGAGTTTTTGTGGCAGGGGCCCAGGGGCAAACATTAAGTCCTGTGGTTCCATGTGGAATATACAAGGCAAACTGTAATGAGTTGTAAGCTCCAAAAGCCTTACATGGCTCCATCCCTATGGCACTTTTGCTGGTTGCTATCATGGCTTTTCTCTGGGACTGGCTTTACTCCCTCCTTGCATCTTTTGTCACACAATCCACGTTCTTTTTTCAAACTTCCGAGGTTTCCACAGAATAGGTTTCTCACTCTCAGCTTTACACACTGTCCTCTTTTGGCCCACTTTCTGGCCTCCCAGGCCTTCTGAAGTCTAGGTGGAAGCCTTCTTTACCTCAGAAGGTTACATGCATTCTGTATGCACCTAACACAAATGCCACATGAATCATGTCAAGATTTCTGCCAGCTGGAGCAATAGTCAGGCTTTCTTCTCTCTTGGATGTAGCGATTGAGTCTCGGGACAGCTGGGCTTTCTGACAAAGGAACAAATTCTCTATGCTGCCACCGTTCTGGCACCTGCTACGGCTACTGCTTCCATTCCAGAACATGGGGTTCTGCAGATTTTTCCTCAAAGCGAAGTCCCTCACCCTTCTGATGAGAAGAAGGCTGCAAAGGGTCAGAACCTGTCGCCTCTCATGCCATCAGGAAATCTTTTCTGTTCTTCTGTTCTTCCTGGGCAATGGAGGTCTCTGCTTTATTTTTACAGTCCACAGCTTTCCTGGTACTTCTATTCTGGCCAAACTCACAACATGTTAAATCATCCTGATGGGCTTTTTGCTTTGCTTCTCAACATAAGTCTGACTAAAAGCCCCCAATAATATCCACACCACTGCTCAATATTTGACTGTTTTGAAATTTCCTTTGTTAGATTAACTAGTCCACTGCACCTAATATCTTAGGCAAAGTTTCTGGACATAAGTGAAATGCAAACAAAATTTTTTTATGCCGTAACATAAATCATCTGGAGTCCAACAACCAATACAGTTCTTCCCAGCAGAAACCTCCCATCTTGGTCTTTCCAGGCAAAATTTATATCAATACTCTGGTCTGCTGAGCTCTAAACAGAATATCCCATACAGAAGAGCTGAAGGTGCACCAGCTCTTTACCATCAGGCAAAATCTCCAAACCTTTACTATCTCTTCCCATAAGCCATTCCCAACAGCTCTTGAACAACATGGTCAGGTAGCCACAGCAATGAATCCAGTTCTCTGGTGCCAAATTCTGTTTCTTTTTACTCATTGTTTGGACAAAATACCCAACACCCAAAGGTTTATTTAGTTCACAGTTTGTGAATGTTTTAGTCTATATGTGGCTGGCTTTCAGGCAGAGTAGCACATTGTAGAGACCAACAGTTCATAGCAGCAGATAACAGTAAAGAACAAAGGGAGGGGCAGCAGCAATGGCCTCTCTCCTCACCTTATATTATAAGCAGGGTAACATGGGGTGGGGGTGTAAAACTCACACAATGTCTATGCCCTTGTCTTGTACAGGATGAAGATATTCACAAATTAAAATCTTGGTTCTCTTTTGAGTCACTTACTTAGATTTATAAACTTCTCAAGTTGACACAATGTACCAACAAATACAGCAGGCTGGCCTCAAATGTGCTGTGATCTTCCTACCTAAACCTTCAAATTTCTAGGAATAAAGGTGTGCACCACCATATTCAGCCTCATCTTCATTTCTAAATTAGTACTTTTCCTTAAATTCTAATACTTTTCCTTAAATTCTAATAGTTTAAAAATATTTGACAACATTTTTCACAAATTGTGGTTATAATTTATATTTTTCATGTCATGTGATTTTATTAATATATTTGAACTAATTTTTCTGTCTTGTACTTGATTTAAGAAATTAAGCTTATTTTTTTGATTGACACATAGTGCAACTTTTATGTATTTATAGTTCATGTGATGTTATAATATATAAATCCATTGTGTATGCTACATTATATGATATACAGATATTTCTGCAGCATCCTTTTTTTTTTTTTTCTTTTTGTGGTACTGGGGATTGAACTCAGACCCTGTGCTTGCCAGGCAGCCACTTATTTTACTGATCTATCTCCCTGGCCCAACATTTCTTTACTTTTAAACCTTTTTTCTAGGTTTTTGAAATACACACTGCTGTAGTATTATCTACAATCAACTCTGATACAGCAGCACAGTGGAGCATGTGCCTCATTCTTTCTATAATATAGAGTCCTTATTGACCAATCTCTTGGCCAATCTCTTACTTATGCTGAATTAATTTTTCACTTCATGTTAAAATATATGATCACATTAATTTGAAACAAAATCTTACTATATAACCTCATAGACTCTCTTCATTTTTAAGTTATAAATCTTTTTTTTTTTTTTTTTTTTTTTTTTTTTTGTGGAACCGGGCATTGAACTCAGGCCCTTGAGCTTGCCAGGGAAGCGCTTATTCCACTGAGCCATCTCCCTGGCCCTTCAAATTATAAATCTTATGTCTCAACTTCTTTTCACTTACAACTACATTTTTTATAAAGATACATCCTCCACCATGACCATTTCATAAGAAAGAAGAAAACACTTCTCCATATTATGTGCAAGTATCTAAATATTGTATCTAATTTTCTTCTATATTTTTCCTGAAATTTTTGTAATATTTATCTTGGTTCTCTTTTTACTAAAGAATAAATAAATAAATAACCAGCACTTTATGTTGAAGGAGAAAAAGGTTATTTTGCAAAACTCACAGTCTATAGAGGTTTCAGTCCATAACCAGCTGGCTCCAAGGCAGGGTGGAACGGCTGAGGGCAACAAATAATGGGCAGGCAGAAAGTAGCAAACAACAAGCAAGCAACTAACAGCCCACAATTCTCTTTCTGTCCCTTATGTATTATCCAGGCTACCCATCCTTAGTGAGGGCAGCACTCACAGTCTTAATCCTAGTACTGCATCCTTGCTCCAATCGTCACACCCTGTAGATCCATCCACCTCCAAAACTACCCACCTATGACCACATGAGGTTGGAGAAGACATCTAGACATAAGCCATACAGTATTAGACACTTAACCCACACTCCTTGTCTTAGTTACTTTTCTTGCTGCTAGCTGACACATGCAGTTAAATGGTTTATTTAGATTGCAGTTAGTGGAGGGTTCAGCTCATAGGCAGATGGCTACAAGAGAGTAGCACATGGCAGAGGACAGCAGTTCATGCCAGGAGAGGAGAGCAAGAGAAAAATGAGAGCACAGGACAATCCTATTTCTGTCTCATATTGTGTCCAGCACTAGGGCAGTGTCAGCCGGTCACTGGGGTGATCCAGGAATCACTCATCTTTAATCCTGGCACTGTTAAGTCCAGCATTTCACTATGAGTCAATCACACACTCTAGGTTCAGACACCTCAGAAAAAACCCTTTAACTGCATGAGGCTTTGTGGGAAGTTTTGACACAAACCATAGCAGTTCTTAAAGCTCCTTTTTTTGGACTTGCTTGATCATAATACTATGCTTATATTCAAAATGTATAACAAATATATTTTTGATTGATGATGAAGTTCCAATTTTCACTTTTTCTAGACCTTGACTCTGTACTTTCATCACATACATTTTATGATATATCTCAGTTTGGATGCAACTTGGTGACTCCCCACAATCATCAGCAATTTTTCTGTATTTTATTATTAACTTCTTATCATTTCATTTTTATGCAAATTAAGGCATAAATTCTCAAAAATCACAGTCAACTCTAACTTGAGTTTCTGTTAATAAAGATAATCATTCCTGAATCAATTCTCACTTGAGCTAGTGTGAATGAGCATAATCATCCCTTGTCAAATTTAGCTTAGATACTTGTTGTATTTTACAGATATTTGATAGTGATGATATGACTACAATTATAATAGAGATGAGTTCCTGAACTGGCTCCTACATCCACATGACTCCTTTCTACTGTGTAGCAGGTATGTCAGGCTATATTATTTGCAAGAGCAGTCTCTGGGTTGGTGCTGATAGAAATGAAATTAGAGTGGGGTTTGGTTTGTGTTTTGTTTTCAGTAGAAAGTTTATAATTAATACAAAGAATTCCCATGTACGTAGAAAGGAAAGACAGATACTGATTTTAAAATAATACTATTATTGATTAATCTATTAAAAACCAACATGAATGCACATACGTGTGTGAGCATACCTATGTTGGCTTACAGTAGTTTAATCAGTATTAATATGATGCATTCACACAGTGAATTTTATTTAATTGCACTTTATGTAATTATTATGTAATCCATTATAATTAAGAAAATATATGACACAGAATTACACTGAAAATATAGAAAGTTTGTAAACATTCTAGTTTTACCTTTCTGCTAAGTTTTAGCTTGACCATATTTTTGTTTTTTTTTTCCACAGATAGAACTTTCTAATGGTTTCTATCAGAGTCCTAAAATATATTGTAGTATTTTTAACTGTTTGATAAAGATTCTATGGAGCCCAAATGAATTATTTAGTTGAAGTCTATGCAGATCTCAATGCATATAGTAAAACTGATATAAACGAAAGATTTAGTTGTTTCAGTCTACTTCCCCTGCCATATATGTCCCAATTCAAAAAATTCACCAACAGAATCTTTCAGGCACAACCAGTGTGGTTTCACTTATCTGATTCCACTAATAGTATAAACAAATCATCTACTACATGCAAAAGTGGAGAGGCTGTGCTTTTCCTCCTGTCATTTCTGCATTCCTACTGTGAAGACTTGAAACTGATGCTAATGCTTATTCGTATATTTTATGAAGAGGGAAAGTTGAGTCTTTGGAAATAGTTCCAAGGAGACCAATAGCTTTTCTTTTCTACTATAATGGTTGCGTTTAAATTTTAAGCGATGCAATGTTTAATTTTAATTGGAAAGATGTTCAAAAGGTATACCAAGTGAAGGACAAGGACTTAATCTGTAATTAGAGGAAAAAATTCACTGTCACTTGTTTTTTAAAGGATTTATTAGAATGCATATAGTGAATCTATGAGATATCTAAAATCAGTGAAAGAATGCTGGACAATTATAATCATTAATCTTTAAAAAATCACCTTCTATAATTGGCTGCTTTCATATATAAGTGGAAGATATTCACATTAGCCTATCTTAATAAAATAGGTAGTTTAATTAATTCCTCACTGATGCTACAGGAAAGAAGATGAGAGACTATTTTATCACTTAGTGAATAAAAGAATTTGAAATTGAAGGGAAATAACAATGTGTTGTTTTCTTCACTTATGTTATAGCTACTTTATCAATTGAACGTCTCTATATGACAGAATTAATGTCAACAACACTTAGCTTCAATTTGGTTATGTTTTAATCATCAGAAAAGAAATTTCCACTTTGTATTCATGTACAAAACCAAATAAACTTAGAATTATCTTTTTGTTTGTTTGCTTGTTTTACATGTTTGTACAGGGTCTGACTAAGCATCTCAGACTCATAGTGATCCTCTTGTTTCCAGCCTCATTAACAGTGGGACTGCAGGAGTGTGCCATCACAACTGGTCTTTATGACCTGCTCAGTACACTCAGGGTGGGGCCAGCGTGGCATGTGGTGCTGGGAATAGAACCCTGGACCTTGTGCTTGCCTAAGCAGTCACTTAGTCCACTGAGCTATCTCACCAGCACTTAAACTTAGAATCATCTACCACTTTATATTTCCTAGCTTTTCTAACACAAACACACACAAACACATACCACAGAAAAAAACACGGCAAAGGTTTTTTTCCTCCTATATGCACAGGTCTTCCAGTTTTATTATCTGTATGCATTTCCAAACCTTATCTAGAAGGGGATATTTAGCTGTGACTTTAGTAATTGTGTTTATGTCTACTCATGTCAAACAGATTTAACAAATTTTTATGATAAAGTTCAAAATAAAAAGTATATTTTAACCATAACAAAGGAACATACTGAAGAAAATATATCAAAATTACTGAAGTTACAAGTTTAATTATAAAAGAAACAATAGTTATAAAGAGAAATCTTGTACCTGGAATTAGTCTTATTTGTGCATCTATGTTTTTTTTTTTCTCTCAGTATTATTGAAGAAAAAATTTCTTTATTGTGCATCAAGCTGATTCTTTATTTTCTTGTTGATTTTGGATAGCAAGTGCATACATGAAATTAATAAGACTGATTGATGAATTTTGCTATACTAAATGATATAGGTGGAGTGGCAACTAGATTCCTGATCATCCCAAATTTGCAGAAATGAATGATTTATCATAAGAAAAATATTGACGGCATATTGAAGTGATAATTATATATAAGCAGGAAAAATATAGATCTGTTGAAAAACTAATTTGTTGATGGTATTTCATGTTTTATTATCCCACTTAAAATCAAAACCAATTTATGGATCTGGGTCTCTTTGATTTGGTCATGAAAGATACCTTTAGATAATTCTCAAATTTCATCTTATTCAATCATTTTTCATATTTTTACAATGGACCCTCCAGCCTCCTACCAAAATGACAACTGAAAAAATGTTTTTCTGAATTTATATGGCATTATTAAATAATTTAAAATTGATTGCAACTGCTAAAAACTCTGACATTACTGCAAATAAAATTTCATGTCTTATAAGGTATTTGTCAGAGTTTGTCTCCTAGTAGATTCAATGAAGCCATGTCCATTTTGAAGTAAATTTCTTTAGTTGCACTAATTTTTATGCTTTCTTATTAAAACGAGTCCAGAATTTTTAAAGGAATTGTGTTCTGAGATACCCAGAGACAGTAGTAACAAGATAGAGACTTAAAATTGTAGGGAGTATCACTCATAGCCTGTATCTTTTATCTCATATTCTGGATGCATGCAAAACAGATGACTTATGGAAAATGGCTACATATTCTTATATAAATGATCTGTGTACACAACATTTCCCTCCATAGATGCATAAGCATTACATCTGCTTGAGCCACAATAGAATCACTTAGTTCGCAATACATCTTGGTTCAGTTAATGGCTATTTCCTGTCAACAAAAGTAATGAGAAGCAATATATTTTGATATTTCATGTAACATTTTTATGTTTCATTTTTCTTGTTTTTTTCCTTGTGTTGATAGCCCACATAATAATACTTATTGTCAATAAGCTTGTTTATTATAATAATGTACTATCATGAGCCATTTTCATGCTTCTCATTATCAAGAAGAAAATGACAATCAAAAAATGGAATAACTTGCCAGGTGAGATGTAAAACTGTGTGACATGAGTGATTTTTCACTCTTAATCTCTGATCAATGTATGGATGCAGTACTCATCATAACATACTGGTACTCCTTCAATCAGTTTTTTTTTTATGTGTTTGAATTTGGTCTTAGTAGATTTTAATAACGTATTATTTTAGCCACTTTCCTCATCTCTGGGACAAAATACCCTGCACCCATGACTTAACAAAGGAGAATATTTAGGCTCATGTTTGAGACATTGCAGTCCTTTCATGGTTGTGCATTGTTCAAGAACCTGGGCAGAGGGAAGTTGATTTCCTCATAGTATCCAGGAAGCCAAGAACGAAGTATCATAGAAGGATACTTGTCCTTCCCAGCCACACCTCCACAGATCTGCCTATTCTGACCAGTACATTTAAATGTAAACTCATCAGTGGGACTAATCCACCAGTGACTTTAGCATCTATGTGTATAACATTATGTATTCATCTCCTCAAAGATGCACATAGGGGTGCATCAGGCTTCAGAGGATATTTAATTGCAAAGCATAATACTTGTTATTCAAAGAAGAGATATTTCATTATATAAAACAGTCTAGCCAGGATTCAACTGATTTAGAAGCTAATATTAAAGTCATTTTTAAGTATTCATGAAACTTTCTCACTATATAGAGACAAAGCCTCTTTGCATTGAATGTTTGACTAATTCTAAATATACAGAATGACTTGTACAGCTACCTCATAGAGTTAGAAAGATTATGTCTAGAATTGACAAGGTTCACAATGCATTTAGTATTCCTTTTCCCAATAATTCTGGTCCATAAGAGTCTTTGATAGCCCATTAAAAATAAGATTGATATAATCTTGAATGCTGGAACTAAGGTTTAGGGCAGTTTACCTGAAATCTCTGATAGACTAAAAAAATGTCTGTAAATTCTTTTTTCTTTTCTACCTTTGAATAGCAAAGTATAAGCTTCTGCTGCTTCAGCTCAATGTATGTAATGACAACTTTGATCAATAAAATATGGAGAAAGTAATAGCAGATTCTAAATCCAAATCTCAAAAGACTATTACGTGTTGATTCTTAATTTTTGGAACATTGAATTTAAAGGAAGCCACATGCAATATAATAATTCTTACTACTTTGAGAGTGCCATTGTGTTAGCTGTCCATATTGAGCTGGGCTTCCAAATATCCTCACTATTAATGGATTTAGTTTGTTTTTCAAAAGATATGATTAATTCCTAGTCCTATTTTATTTTGTTTTTGACAATAGTTATTGAAGATGTAATTATTTTAGCTCAAGAAATATCAGACTTCATAGTGTACCCATCATGCAATATGATTGTGGTTCTTATAAGAATCTGATACAGCATAAATACACAAAGAAAACACTCCAGTGATAAAACAGACAGAAATGTTTTCAGTGTAGCTACTAACCAAGAGATATGAACATGGCCCACCAACACCAACATATAGCAGAAAATAAAATAATTTTACAGGCATAAAGTGGAAAATTGCCCTGCTGACACTTAAATATTAGACTTACTGTTTTCAGAAATGTGACACAAAAATAATTGTTATTTTAAATGATAGCATTGGTAGTTATTTGTTACACAGATCTAGAAAACTGATACAACCAGCAAGGTAAAAAATGTGTACGAAAACAAAAATCAACACCACCATGTAGAAATGGACCCAGTAGAATAAATGTCTAATAAAAAGAAATAAGGAGTCTTCAGAGAAAGAGTTTGAGCAAAGGACTGTATGAAATGTTGTGTCAAAGGGACTATGCCTAAGCTAGCAACTGGATCAGAAGGAAATGGAAAGAACAAGAGAAGACCTTCAGCAAGAAGTCTCCACCAGAGCAGAGAGTGGCTACTTTCATTATGAAAGCTGAAAATCCAGAGTATGTCAACTCCATGAAAAATTATAGAAATGACATTTACAAAAGAAATTTTTTAAAAAAGCTTCTCAGTAAAACTTTGGAATAATTTGTTTCACGCATAAACCACAATTCAAAGCAGCAGGAAACAGAAAAACCAGTTATGATCATTTGATGCCAAAGGTGACATATTACTCCTCATTGAGTAGGAAGACATCTTTTACTGAACAAGTTAACCTTGCTTACCAACACTCTGAGACCAAGTTACTTGCATTCTGTTTGCCTGTTTATGTAGTGCTTTCATGTGTAAATATGGGATGCATTAGAAAATAAACATGTTCCTAGATTTCTACTATATCTTGTAATGTTTGGCATTATCATTCGTGTAAACAAGAATGTGAAGTGAAATACCAAAGTCATCTATTGTGTTAGGCGAGCTGTCTGCTCACTGTAGAAATACTTAGTGAACAATTAAGCTTTGTAAAATTTAATACTTGGAGGCAAAAATAGGCTGAGAATATTTGTCTATCTCCTGCTTCAAATTAAAATTAATCATTAAGAAAAAATATTTTGAGTCGGTGAGATAACACAGAGGTCTTAAGCATCTGCTTAAGCAAGCTTAGACAGGTGAAGCAAACTGTGGTTTGACCCTGGCACCACATTCCACACCAGTCCGGCCCTCAGGGAAGACTGAGTTGGAGAAAGAAGGAACGAAAGAAAGAAAGAAAGAAAGAAAGAAAGAAAGAAAGAAAGAAAGAAAGAAAGAAAGAAAGAAAGAAAGAAAGAAAGAGAAAGAAAGAAAGAAAGAAAGAAAGAAAGAAAGAAATTTCATCAGTGCACATGTCTTTTTCCAATACATAAAATCCCACAGCATTCTCTAAAAGTTTATTAATGAGTAAGTAAAAAGTCAGGTTATGATTTAGAATTATCAGATCTCTAAGTGGCTAAAAATGTTTTCCAACAAATTTTTAAAAGTTGGCAACAGTGAAGTGAAAATAAAAAATGACAAAGTTGATTCAAACAATGAAAAATGAGCAAAACCAAAGTAGTTTGATATATTAGAGAGATTCAGCGATGGCAAAATAAAAGAACATGACAATAAAAATCTTTCGAAGCACAAGAACATATACTCAGAGATTAAAATATTGGAAAAGAACATATTTTAGCATTAGAAAAATAAAAAACAGTGATCAATGGGTGGTGATGAGCTCCTGTAATTCCAGAAGAGTGAAAATTGAGGCAGAAGGATTATCATAAGTTTGAGACCAGCCTGGGCATCATAATGAGTTCACAGTCAGCCTGAAATACATAGTGAGACATTCAGAAAACCAGAACAAACCAAAACAAAGCTAATCGAAACTGTAATATATATATATATATATATATATCTCAGTAATATATATTACAGTTTATTTTTGTAATAAACTTTGTATATTCTACTGCATTATCATGCAGTAGAAGAAAATATAAATAAATATATATGAGGAAAAAACAAGTCTTGCCAAAAAAGATATGTGATTTTGAAAAGTTCCAATGTTGAAGTGTTTCATGAGTCTGTATTTTGAAATAAGAATGGCATTACTCTCTCTCTACAAGTTTAAGTAATAATATGAACAAAAAGAAAGTGTATGACCTTCTCAGACCAAAAAGCTACAACTCTTGTTGCACAGGTCCTGCTTTACCTTGGTCTTAACCATCCAGTAGAAAAGTATGAAGATGAAATATAGGAAGTAAAGCCATGTTGTTATGTTGAGCTGTGGGGGACTCAGGTCAATAATTTCTGACATTGCCAGTTAAACAGAAGACCCAATGCTATTATGGGCTACTGGACTCTTTTAGAATATTTTGCTGAGTTTACACAACTGTAATATTCAATAACGGAACCTAGAAAAAATGGGGTATACCGATTTTATTTGAAACTGTCTCATTGCTATGTGTTTATCAATAAAATTTTGAAAAAAAAAGAAAGTGTAATTTATAGAAAAGTGAAGGTGTAATTTGTAGAGTACTGAGAATAAGTAGAAATTTTAAGCAATTCTAATTAGGCCCTGAGTAGACTAAATCCATAACATTACAAAAAGGTCCCACCTAGTAAAATGTGTCCTAATGAACAGAATGCATTTTTTATTGATACTAGTACTCTCACAAGCCTGGTGAAATAGTGTGGAAATAGAATGTCTCCCAAAGGTTCATGTATTGATGGCTTTGTGAAGGAGATATGGCCTAAGATGGAGCAATTGCAAAATCATATTGCAATACTAGTGTCTCATGGATGGTTTTAAGTCTCTGATGACATGCCCTCATGGAGCTAGGACATTGACCTCTGTTCTTTATTATTACCAGCCTTGTGGTGAACTGGCTTCATCAGATTCCATGACCTGCTGATTTCCACAGGTCCAAATGCAACAGGGTCAACTTGTCATGTGTTGAAATCTCCAAAACAATAAGCCTAAAGAAACCTTTCCTATTTATGAATTGATTATCTTCTGTACCTGTTATTGTAACAGAAAGCTGAGTAACCACTGATGTTTGAATATAAAATGCTACATCAAGCAAACCTACTACATGCGGAAATTCATTATGGAACTTTCTTTTTAAAAATTTGCTTTGCCTCAATATTTGAACTTCCTTGAGATAATTTAAGGAAATTGTTTTTGTGCCTTAATAAGAGGTGTCTTCTTTGTATATCTTTGTCATTTTATTACCACTGTCCCTTACACACTTTAAAAACTCAGCTTCTAGAGTTCTTGTATGAGATAACCACTCAGATCACTCCTTTTAGTAGTCATCTACAGTCTAAGTATTGTCTGCATCATACCTTGAAAGAGAACAAATTCTTGACCTATAGACTCTGTTCTCAATAACCTAATAATTCTTGCTATCACTGTCCATGCAGAATATTCACTCAATATGCAGACCTATCAATTATTTTAACACTTCTCTCCACTGCTGTATTTTATTCTCTAAAACCTGAATTGACCATTCATGCCTCTGAACGCATTCTAGAACTCATTATTTTCAAGACACATTCTCTTGAGCATACAATGATATCTTTCCTAATAGCACATTCTGAGTAGAAAGCATCAAGAATTGAAAGTGCATTTAATATTCCTGACTATGAACAGCATACATCAATGCACAACAGGAAGCCATCTCTTCACCATTTGATTCTGTGGTTGATTGGAGGCTGTAAGTCATGCAATTTGCTGCTATTCAGAATAACAAAATAATATCAGACTACAAAATAGCCTGAGAAAAGAATAAAATTTAAAACACAGATTCTACAGAATGCTAAGAACTTTTATAGTATTGTAAAATCAAAAAGTCATGAATTGATTTTACTTTATTACATGTGATATGTTATGACTTGCATCTAGATGTCCCCCCAAAAAGTTCATGTGGTTATAAGTGTGACTTTTTGTAGGTAGCTGGATTAGGGTGTTTGCTGCTGGGATTAAGGATTTGCTGCTGGGATTGATGTATGGTGTTGTGCTAGGATTAAGGCTGCATCATCCTGGGACAGTTCTAACATGCTCATACATGGGTAGCCTCGACAAGATATAAGGAACAGGAAGAGGGTTGCTGCTTGTTACTTTCTGCTCATTTTGCTGCTTTCTGCCCTCTTCCTGCCCTCTTTGCCATGGACTATTTATCCTCTGTAATGTCCCTCTGCCATGTCATCCTGCCTTGGAGTCAGCCAACTATAGCTTGAAACATTTAGGAACTGTGAGCCAAATAAATCTTTTCTCCTTTAACTTTTGGTGTCATATATTTTGTTTCTGCAAAGAGAAATGCAACTAAGACATGGTAGTTAACATTCCTTGTAGGAAGTCTGTACATGTACATAATCTATCTTAATTCATTTTGCATGACATGAGCCTTCTCTCCCTCCACAGTCAGCCCATCTCTTGATCCCCATGCTTTAATTGGGTACATGCATGCAGTACATAATGTCTACATTTTTTGTGGAGAGTTGGTACATGTACAAAATAAATGTTAATTATTTTTTATTCCTTATTCACCTCATATTCACCTTTTTCTTCAAATTTTCTTGCTCCTCTTGTAAAGAATTAAAAATAATGGTCCAAGTAGTCAAAGTCCCAAATGCAAACACTAGGTTATAGATCTGACAAAATATATTTCAAAAAAGACACCACATATTGATAAAGGAAAAATTCACCAGGAGGAGATGACCGTTGTAAGGAGATACATGGCAAACATCAGCAAATCCAATTTTATAAAACAAATACTAGTTGATGAAAGAGGACAGATAAATACAATACAGTTATAATGAGGGATTTCAACACAACAAATATTGAAAACTAATAGATATCAACTAGACAAAAATTAACAAGGAAGCATCATAATTAAAATACATTGCAGATTCAATAGATTTTTCAGGTATTTACAGAGTATTTCATAAAACATCACAACTTTCTTTTAAACAGTTCATTTAACTTTCTCCAAAGTGCAACATAATTTAGGCCATCACGTAAAAGATTGGATGGATCCTTTTGTCTCTCTGTGGGTCTATTATACCTGGGAGAAAATGGCATCAGGAATGAAGAAAAGATAGCCAAGAAGACAAGAGCTGGTTTAGATGGTAACTCATCTGTCTAGTTAATGAAACAATCCCCTAAACAATAGTAAGTTCCTTTATTTATACTTCTACAAAGTTGCAAGACACAATATTGACTCGAGACTAATAGCCTACAATGTCCAGGGAGGACATTTTCTTTCTTTTTTTTAAATTAATTTTATTGAGAAACAAATAGCAATGAGACAGTTTCATAACCGATTAGTAGGGCAGTTTCAATAATTAATGCATTGCATATTTTTCTCCTTGTAGTGGTTATTCATAGTACAAGATGCAGACATGATATCATGTCCAAACACTATTAGTACAAATCTTTCTTCTCATTGAATTAAGAGAAAGCTGTATATCTATCCTAACCATTTAGTATATACAGATAAAAAATGATCCTTTATATTCCCTTTATTTGTTTAGTTTTGTCAGAGATGTTTATTCCACTGTCATTTAAATATTGTAGGTGCATGCATTCAGCAAAATAGTCCAATATAATCCAGTACTCCATAATAGTAGTGGGTTATCTGTAGGGCTGGCAATGTCAGGAGTTTTTTTTTTGTTTTGTTTTTGTTTTTGTTTTTGTTTTCAGAACCGGGGTTTGAACTCAGGTCCTTGCGCTTGCCAGAGAAGCGCTTATTCTACTGAGCCTTCTCCCCGGCCTCTGGAGTCGTTGACTTGAGCCTTTTACAGCTCAGCATATTAATATGGTTTTACATTTTACATCTTGTTTTTATACTTTTCTGCTGTATAGTTAAGGCTAAGATAAAACAAGACATATATAACAAGAAATGCAACTTTTGTATCTGACAAAGTCTGTCAAATCCCTTTAGGATTACCCTGAAACCCTGTACCGCAATTTGTAGATCCTTTATTGGTGTCAGCCATGTGGATAAGTCACGGCCATTGCTTGACCAATTTGTTGACTGTGGAGATGGTTCAGTAGAATAAGTGCTTGCCTGGCAAGTGCCAGGGCCTGAGTTCAATCCCAGGTTCCGCAAAAAAGAAAAGAAAAAAGAAAACAGAAAAAAAGAAAGAGAGAAAGAAAAGAAAAAAGAAAAAAGTAAAGTAAAGTAAAGAAAAGAAAAGAAAAGAAAAGAAAAGAAAAGAAAAGAAAAGAAAAGAAAAAAAAGGAAATTCACATCTAAGGACATTTTCTTAAGGATGAGGGAGCCTAACTGTTTTAGACAATGAAGCTTCATCCTGCCCTTCCACATAAGACCAATTTCCAGATTTAGTGGCTCTCAAATTCTTTCCCTTTTTGGTTTTGTTCTGTAGATAATGGATGCTCTATTGTAGTCAGAGAAGCTTTGGAGAACTCTTTACAAAATTGTCTCAGTTACTTTTCTCTCATTGTTGGGACAAAATGCCTGACACTCAAAGTTAGGGAAGAAAAGGTTTACTTAGTTCACAGTTTGTGGAGGTTTCAGTCCATAATTAGCTGGCACCAAGGTAGAGTAGCATATGGCAGAGAGCAGCCATTCATTCAGTGGAAAACTGCAAAGAGCAAAGGGAGTGGCAGGGGTTGAAGCAGCTGAGGCAAGTTTCTCTCCTTCCTTAAATTGTAATGCAGATTACCCACCCCAGTGTGGGAACATTACTCATATGAACAATGTAAGCATTGGATCATGAATTAATCACAAACTCTAGAAACCACCCAATGATTGCATGAGACTTTGGTGGGACACCTAGACAGAAGTCATAAGAAAAACTTATATTTGATGTCAGTTTAAGGATTTTGGGAATTGTATTTAACTGTTTGATCCTATACAGTCCAATAGTCTATAACAGTAGTGAGTTATCAGTACAGCTGGTAATTGTTAGAAGTTGTCTCTGATTTGAACCTTTTACAGTTTAACATATTATTGTGACATCAATATTTACATGTTGCAATTACACTTTTTTGTTGGTTAAGACCAAGTTAAAGGAAGACCTGTAAAAATACAAATTTAGCTTTTGTTATCTAACAAGATCAGTTAAATCACCTTAGGATTGACCTTGGAACCTTGCATAACACCTCTTAGATCTTTTGTCAGTATCAGCCATCTGGATGAGTCACAATCATTGCTTGACTGATTTGCTTTTTCTGAAAGCTTAAGAGAGATTTTTTTGTCTAGGTGATTTGCTTTAGGTACAGGATACATCATTGATCTCTCTTCTGTGGTATCCTAATCTCTTTGATCAGAAAATTATGGTCTCAACTGAGTTACAGGATGCCACAGCAGAGTTTCTCTTATGTCTTTAGTCTTTGCTGAACTTAAAGGGCTAGGGCCTAAATATTGGCTATCCTTTTAGCCCATTTATCTCTCTAATTTTTGGTTTCTACACTTTAGTTGTTGAACATCTAGAAGAACAGCTTAATGGCATCACCCTGTTATGAAGGTGTTAAGCTTGACATTACTATCTGAATATCAAATTCCTTTGACATAAAGTTGAGCAGTTATTTTTTAACAACCATGGATATTCTAGTATTTAATCTCTATAGTATGTTAAAAGACAACAATGACATACTTCATACAGAAATTTAGTAAAATGAAGATTGTGTACATTATAGCAAGACAAGAGGACATTTTGTGACATATGTAATCTTTAATTTTGACATAATAGCAATTTTAACAAATCATTTTTAATATAGAATTTTTTATCTAATTAGTCATCCTTAAGTGAGATATGGATCATAAGTTTTTTTGTTAAAAGTAGAGGTTTGAAACTAAATCACAACAAGCAATCTTTCTTTTACATTTTAGAAGACCTGTATGCTTGGAATTGTGAACACACTTAATATAACATGAGATTAATAATAATGAATTATTATAAATATGTGAAAACTTTTGTTTCTTAATTTCATTTCATATCAAAAGTATCTTTTAAGAGAAAATCTTATTGTAATTTTTTCAGAAAAACTTTATCTCTTAATCCCTCTGGTAGCTTAGGAAAAAGCATGCTTCTAAGTCTATATCCAAATTTTTTTTATGAACAAATGCTCAAAAAAGAAAAAAGAGGAACAGCTGCTCACAGAATGACATACAAACATGTAAAATATTACACAGAGCATACAAAGAAACATCTTTAAACAATCAGAGTGCACTCAAATATATTCCTGCCCAAGTTAAATTATAGTAACTCTATTACAATTTTTAGAAATTTATAATTATAAATAAATTCATCAGATTTTTGTCATTTATTAATTAACAGATATGTCTTATCAGAAAAATTTGGAAGGAACAATATTTTTATCTGTGAATTAATATGAACATTTTGTATTTTTGTATATTTTCTCTTAACACTAGTAAAATTTAGCTCAGTTATTTTTATATATTTTGATCATCTATTTAGTCCTCAGATTTCTATTTGGTCAGTTCTCTCATTAAGCCCTAGTTTGGAATTAGCCTCATAACTTAATTTCTTTTCTAGATCTGGATTCAGGGTACACCAAGTAGGTCATTTAAAATTCTCTAGAAAAACAGGGCCGGGGAGATGGCTCCGTGGAATAAGCGCTTCCCTGGCAAAAGCAAGGGCCTGAGTTCAATGCCCGGTTCCGAAAAAAAAAAAAAAATCTCTAGAAAAACAAAAACATACCCTCTGTCCCAGGCTGGTAATGGACTGAGTCTCTGCCATTGCCTAGTATGGAGATCTGCCCAAAGGACCCTTCCTAGCCTTTTTCTCTTTCCTGATGGAATTGTTTTTCTGCTGCTGTACTTTATCTCTTTTAGGTTTAGAAAGTTAATAGTGTATACTGTCAAGTGAAGTCTATTATGAGACATGAATTTTGTAGGGAAAGATAGCTTCTTTTGCTTCTGAAACTGAAGTTTGATGAGTAAAATGTTGAAAGATTTCTTTCATTCTACTAGTTCACAATGGAATGAAACCTAAAATCATCAGCATAGAAATCACAGAAATTCCATACATACATGAAGATTGAATAATACATTGACCTGAGTAATTGATCCCTGAGGGAAGCAGAAATTTTCTTTTAATTGTGGAATCAAGTGGCAATGGAAACATGACATATCAGAATCTGTGGGACACAATGAAAAAACCTTTAAAAAGACAGTTCGTCGCAATGAGTGCTTACATTAGCATAAAGTGAGACCACATACCAATCAGAAAACTAGTAGAAGAAAATAAATAATGAAGATCAAATAAAAGTGTAAATGATCAAAGATAGATTCGTGCTCTCCTAGTTGGTACTAACATGGAGGAGAATGTCTCTTTTCTGCAAAAACTTATCAACGTATATTTCAGCACAAGTTGTGAAAATCAGGTAATTCTCTGATAATAGGTTTAAAACAATCAGATATCCTAAGATTTATTTCTATTGACAACTTCTTAATAATGGTTAACGAGTTAATGTCTATGGATTAAAGAAATACAAATTATATCCATATTATTTTACCATAACTAAGGTAGTTGTACATGTCAAAGTATCACTGGATATAGTAAAGTGTGATGTTGAAACATATTTGCGGAAAATTTTCATAGAATTTGCCGAGTCATGCAGGGTATCAATACTTGGTAATTTTTTATAAGTACATATTTGAGGTGCATGATGTTTACATTCATCTGAGGTAGTAGGTACGACTGCATAACACACCTGGGTCCTTTTGGTTCCTCTTCTTCTCTTCACTCTCCTTCCTCCCTCCCTACATCTGTAGATATTATTTCCTTATTTTACTATTATTAACATCATTTTTAGTTTATGTTTGAGACATATGAAAATTACATTAATTGTGAGATCCAATTCAAATTTTTTATGCCCTTGTAAACAAATTTGGTTGGTCTTCTTCCCATTTTCAAAATAACTAACTCTCTGTTTCCTTTATTAAATGTTTATTTTTCTCTTTATTTCTACTTTGGCTCACTCAACTGCAGGAAAACATGCAGTATTCAAATTGTGAGTCTGACTTAATTCACTTAACATGTTTTCAAGGTGTATCTATTTTCCTAAAATGTCTCAAGCTTATCCTTCATTATAGCTGAGTAGCAACCAATGATTTACAGGTACAAATGTTATTTATTTACTTATTTATTTGTACCTAACATTGAACTCAGGACCTTCCACTTACCAGTTAGGTGCCTATGCTGCTATCTCCCCTGCCCAATATCAATGATTTTTATCAGTTCACTTATTGACCTACATATAAGCTCCTATCAATATTTAGCTATTAGGAATTGTGCTGCTATAAACATTGGTATGCATGTATCTCTGTAAAAAAATATTCCATGAATTTGGTTAGATACATTGACAGAGAACATGTGGGTCAAAGAGGATTTCTATTTTTAGTGTTTTGAGCAATCTCCCTTTTTATTTTCATAATGACTGGATGGGTTTACTTCCCACCAACAATGTAGATAAATTCCTTTTTCACCACAGCCATAAGAATATTTTTTTATTATTTGATGTTTTGATGGTGGCCTTTCTTCTGGGTTAAGTTGAAATACTGGTATTATTGAATTTGCCTTCTCTCTAACAGCCAGAGACATTGAGCAATTCCTCATGTTTATTTGCTGTTTTTAATTTGTGCTCTAAGAAGCATCCATTCCTTTCACATGCCCACATTTATTGGTTCTTTAATTTGGGGGTCAAGTTTTTTTTAATGTATTAGGTCTACAGGGTCCTACTGCACAGATCAGACTCATAGTGATACTCCTGTTTTCAGCCTCCCAAGTGCTGGGATCACAGTTGGGCTCCACCACACCCAGTCTCAATCACCCTTTAAGTATGCCCTGAGGATAGGGCCAGCATTGTATGCTAAGGATCTGATCTCTACCCCTGTATCTGCCTAAGCAGATGCTTTAATCTACTGAGCTATCTGGCTGGCCCAACTGGGGATATATTTTTAAAATTATTTGTCTACTCTATATATTATTCCTCTACTTGAGGAATCAATGGCATTTTCATATTCTGTAGGTTGTCTCTTCACTCTTTTCATTGTTTCTTTTGTTTAAAAGAAATATTTTAATTTGCTATAATCCCATTTGTTGATTTTTTTCTATTATTTTTTATACAATTGTAATTTTATTCAGAAAAGCTTTGTCAATGGCAATGACTTCAAGAATTGTATCTATTCTGTCTTCTAGTAGGTTGTGTTTTTGATTTGATATTTAGATCATTGTTTCATTTTTATTGTAGTTTAGTATGTGATAAGCAATGTGTGCTCAACTTTAATCTGCATACAGATACCCAGTTTTCCTAGCACCATTCACTAAAGAGGCTATCTTTCCTCCAGTGGATGCTGTAGGCAGCTTTGTCAAAGACCAAATAGCTGACTGTATCTCAGGTTGTTTCTGCAGTCTGTTCTGTTGCATTCTTCTTCCTATCTTTTTTGTGCCATTGCAGTACCATGCAATTTTTATTGACTTCTGTAACCTTGTAGCATAACTTACACCGCCATGATTTCTGCTGCACTGCTGTTGTTGCCTAGGATTGCTTGTACCTTTCTGGGTCCCTTTTCACTCACTTTGAATTGTAGGATTTTTTTATTTAGTTCTGTGAGGAATGTTGTTAAGTATTTCAGTGGAAGTTGTGTTAGATCTACATATTAGTTTTGGAAGAAAGACCATTTAGACACTATTTCTTTCTATCAGGGAAGAGGATGTATTTTTCCTTGCTACATATACCTGTCCCTCCTCCATAGTATCTGAGGGTGGGAGACAGGGAAAAGGGACAGGCATATGCGGTGCCTATCCCAGGAATCTAACCTGCACTGCTGGTTCTTTCCTTTGGGCTGTTGGAAAAACTCCCTGGATCACTGCCCCAGATCGTTGCTCCCTGGAGGAGCGGAGGGTGGCATGCTGTAGCTCATGCGGCTTCCCCTTTTCTGTGAGGCACATACTTGACTTAAGCTGCACCAATCATTTGTCCAATTAATTTTATGCTCCAGTGTGTAATCCCCTCTCCCTACATCGAGTGCCTATGTTTTCAGCCAGTCTTCTCTGAGTAGCCCTGATAGGGCCCGTCCTCTAGTCAGCCACATTGCCTGTCTTGATGGTGGACATTTTCAAAAAACATTAAAAAGTGGCAAAATGCTTATAAGAACTGAACTTTCAGGGTCCAACTCTTTTTTCCATACTTTTCAGTAATGGTGATCTTCCCTGAAGAGTATTTTCCTAGTAAGTCTTCCTTTTTTTTTTTTTTTTTTTTTTTTGCGGAACCGGGGATTGAACTCAGATCCTTGCGTTTGCCAGTCAAGCGTTTATCCTACTGAGCCATCTCCCTGGCCCCAAGTCTTCCTTTTTTCAAGTGAGTAGTAATTACAAGATGCAGCCCATTATTTTAACTACCATCAAAGTCATTTTCTTAAAATAGACTAAAAATACATCATTCTAGTGTTTATCTGTTAATTAATAAGACAAATGCTATTAGTAAAAATTAAAACATTTATACTTGTCTGTAGACTAAAATAGATGCCTATATTTTATCAGGGTGAGGGCATGGGTGAATATAATATTTTAAATAAAATTATTTTAAAGTAGTATTTTTATCATTTTAGCAATGTTTGTTTCAAGAGAAATATTTTCTGTGCTTGGGGGATTGATTGTTGAATTATAGTAGCTGTAAATATAATTTGACGATCTAAGAATATGATGGTACCTTATGAAGTTTTACAAAATATATCTGAATTCTAAAAGCAGGACTTTCAGAATATTTATATAGAAGCATGGGCTGAAAAGTATATCTTTATGTAATCTAACATTGTTAGCATGTATATATATATTTCCAGTTTGTCATTTTATTTTTATTCGTTTATTTTTAAATTTTTTAAAAAAATCTATTCATTTAATTGGTATGGGGTCTCACTATGTAGCTCAGATTCATAGTGATCCTCATAGCTCAGCCTCCCCAACATTTGGATTCCAGGCGTGCACCACCACTCCTAGCTTTGGTGGCCAACACAGCATACCCGAGGTCCCAGGGCCTGCACTGAGGATAGAATGTGGGTCCTTGCACTTCCCAAGCCCAGTATGTCATTTTAAATAAACATTTTAAAATTAGGTCTTACGTAAGTGAAAAATGAAACAAGAATTTCTAAACATTCTGCTATTCATATCTGTCATTTTGGGCTTGTCACACTCCAAATCAATTTGGCATTTGAAAATGGTCATATTGGAATTCTGTGGTGATCAATCATCTGAACTGGATTTTGTTTGCAGTAATCTTAGCCATCTTCTACCATATTTTCACTGGTTAAGCCTACAGATATCATTATTTAGAATTTATTATGTCAGCAATAAGTCTGTGTTTTGCAGTATAAAACTAAATAAAAATTCCTTGCTGAGAAAATTATGTTTTAACTAGAAAATCAGCTGTAAGCAGTCTAAAACAATATTGGTCTAGGATTTCGTTATTATTTTATTCATTCGACTTCCTTTTATCTTGGGCATCTACTTTATATTGCATTTTTTCGTAGAGGTGAGCTTTTGTGACTTATAAGAGATGCTCTGATGTGTTGTACAGGCAGTAAAGAGATCTTGAGGTGGAAACAGGCCTATTAGTGCCCTTGTGGCTGTACTAACGGCTTCTCATTCACTGGTGATCAACAATGGGAAACACTACTTCATTGCTTTTTAAAATAGTTTCATTCCTTTACAAGTTATATAGGAAAAATTTTAAACTATATATATTATTTTTTCTAGCACCAGGGATCAAACTTATGACCTTGTTTGCCCTGCAAGTGCTCAGGCCACCAGGCTATCTGCTCAGCCCCCAAAATAACTCTTATTCTGGAATTCCTTGTTTGAAAAAAGCACATAACTACTTATGGCACTGGCCATGCCAATATTTTAATCATCGCAGAACTATTTCCAAACTAATGACTTAAAACATGCTTCTGTAAGTGTCAAGAACACCTACATAAAATTGCATTTCATAGCATGCTATCTTTGTCAGTTGTAAGGTCTACTTGAACTATGAGTCAATAGTCTCTGGCTTCGTTTACCATGCTGACCGTGACAAGACCACTTAGTGCTTGACTGCCTGAGTCAGCTTTTGCTATGCATTGATGAATCTACTTATACATTTTTGCCATCAGTTTTTCAAATGAACATGCAGCTTCAGACTGGCAACTCTGAACCTTCCAGTAATTGCTTAGTCCGTTCTCTGACCTTTGTCGTTCAGGTCGCTAGACTTTGCCCATTCAGGTCCTTCCTATACTGAGTTGCAACTCTCTTTTCTCAAAATGGACCTAGTTTCCATCAGTTTGTGATTCCACCTGTTAGCAATCGCTTATTTTATTCTTTGTCATTTTGTGATCATCTAAAATATGTGTGTGTGTGTGTGTGTGTTTGTGTATGTGCACACACATGTGTGTGTTCTGCATAATTTTGTTTCACAAACATATTTGGGAGAATAAGGAAATTTTAAATTTAAAAAAATGCTCTTTCCCTGATCATGTGCTTACTTGCCATTTTCATTTATACTTCCTGGTCTTCCTTTCAACACTATTCAGGTACTGACTTTTCTGACTTTTTAAAAGGGGTTCTTCTGGCTTTTCATTCATTGAAGATGTTGAAACTAAAGTAAAAAAGTACTGTTGCTATTAATATGCTATTCTTCTGCTATTATACAGATGGTTTTATTTAAAGAAAGGCAATCTTGAGATTCTAGATATGCTATGTAGTGAAATTAATTTTAAATCTCATACATTGCTCATGTAAAATATGCTCTTATAAAAATTTTGATGGGATGGTTGAACTTTTACCACAAATTTTCCCTTTATATATAAATAAAAACAAAGATGGCATGAAATTAGTTTCCACAGCATGAAATTATTTATAGCAGCAGTAGACCAAATTCTAAAAAAAAAAAAAAAAAAAAAGCCATTGCAGTGTGTGCATCTGAAAGGCTGAGAATTTATGCAGTCTGACTCTGCCGCATCTGGAGGTCGACAGCTGGTTATTATGTACACCTAATTTACCGTAGCACTAAATACCGAAAGTGAGGAGATCAATTCACCAAAGGTCCATGGTTCAATAGGTTTAGCACTTCATATTGAAACTAAAATGTAGAATAAATTAGGAAAAAGTCCTTTCCCAGACTGCCTCAATAATAACAGAATCCCTATAGTGGAAAAGGCATTAAATGAAGTGTCTTTAATATAATTATGTTGATGCTAATAAACTTAGTTTTTATCAGCTTTATGAAACTATTATAATAATATTAATGATGTTTAACCATGTAACAATCCCTGGACAAATAGAAAATCTATTTTCAATATCAATTTGCTCATCTTTGAAATAAAATAAATTAATAGAAGTTTCTAAACTACAGGAAAATTAATGAATTTTCAGAGCATAAAGAAAAAATTTTCTAAAGGAAACACACTTTTCATACTAACTTTTACATTTAAAATTTATGTAAATCCAATACGTTTAGCTAGAAGTTTAAAATACAATTCTAAAAATATGTGTTGCTTCATTTCAGTGTAAGTGCCACTAGAATAAAAGTGGAAAAGAAAAATATATAATATATTTTTATCATCAAATTTGAAACAGTTATTCAAAATCCTACATGCAAAATAGTATGTATTTTCCTGTATTCTGTAATCTAACATAAAATTGTGCAGCTACCTCTGAGGTGAAATTGTCATGTCATTTAACTTTTTTTTCACAGTTTCACATGGTCATATTCAATTTCATTTGTATTGGTATATTTTAGATAGACATTTGATAACATAGATAGACATAATGATAACATCCATAATTGGGAATTTGTACCTCTAAAGGATATATCCTTATTATTTATTTTCCTATCCCCCTTATCTTCCTCTAACTCTCTTCCTCTTATTTAAAAAGCTTTGTTCCCAGTTTTCCTTTTATTCTCTTTGTTCTTGTCCCTTCTTCCTTTTTCCCTCCCCTTCCCTTGTCATCTTTATTCTTTTATTAATTTTATTGAGAAACAAATGGCAATGAGACAGTTTTAAAACCAATTAATAGGACAGTTTCAATATTAATACATAGCATACTGTTGTCTTCGTAGTGGTTATTCATAGTACAAGATACAGGCATGATATCTTGTCCAAACACTATTAGTACAAATCTTTCTTCTCATTCAATTAAGAGAAAGTAGCTGTATATCTATCATACATCTTTTGTATATACAGATACAAAATGGTCCTTCATTTGTATCCCTTTTTTTTTTGTTTCGTTTTGTCAGAGAAGGATATTCCATTGCCATTTAAATATTGTAGGTGTGTGAATTCAGCAAAATAATCAAATATAATCCAGTAGTCCATAATAGTAGTGGGTTATCCACAGGACTTATGATCCTTTTTATTTGAACATTTTGTTATCATTTTTCTGTATGTGTTACATATTTTGGTCATTCTTTACACTTTCAGTTTCTCACATGTTTGTTCCAAAAGTCCAATTTTCTTCATTTAATTTTGAAGCTTTAGGGTACAATGATTTTCTAAGAATAATTTTTTAAAGCAATAAAACAAACACTAATATAAATGTATATTCCTAAATAGGATGTGTGTTGGTCTTTGCTGAATAGTCCTGTCCTATTAGTAATATGCACAGAAAATTTAAGACAGTAACAAATACATTGCTGATTTTCTTTTAGGTACACAAATAGATTTCTTTTGTGTGTGCTTATCTGTGTTGTTTATTTTATAACGTTAAGTAATTTTATGTAAAGTCATTATTAAACATGTACTTTTAATCAAAGATATCACAGTGATGCCCTGACTTGCAGTGTTACTCCTAATGTCTACATAGCCATAAGTCTTCTTTAGCCATTGTTCTCTGAAATGTCCCTACTGCACCGGACAGTGTCAAGGATGACTTATTCGTTTTCCTTCCTGGTTCCCCTCTTTCCTTCTTTATTCTTATTTTGTGTCTTATTTTGTCTTTCTCCACATGCTCATTCTTTTTTTTTTTTTTTTACTTTGAGACCCCTTTAGTCTGTATCTGTCTGTCTCTATATATCTCTATCTGCCATCTCTCATCATCATCTTTGCTTTGTCACCTATTATTTTTATATCTATCATCTATATATTTATCATTTAATTATTTATTTGAGGTATAGAAGATTGAATTCAGATTTATTTTACTGTGTTAAATCGTCAGGTCTTTCTTATATTTTATTTTGAGACAGGGTCTCACTAGTCTAGTTTGTCAAGCTATGCTTGAACCCACGACCCTCCAGCCTCACCCTCCCAGCGCTGCTGGATGACAGGCTTATGCCATTACACCTTACTTCCTCGTATCTCTTAGATCATATTGTTGTTTTTCTTATTATGTTTCTCCTAGCTTTGTTGTATCTTAGTCTCTCCTTTTCTGCTCCTAGTGTCAGTGAAACCTGTGGATCTTAGTCTCCTTTTAGGCTTTCCCATTTTATTTTTAGATCTCATTTACTCTAATGGATTGAGTCATATAATAAATTTTAATGAATGATTTCCAACTATAAGTCTCTACTTTTATTCAGAACTCCAATTTTTAATTTTGTGTAGAATGCTCCCATCTGGATAGTCAAAGCTCAAATTAAGGGTGTATAAAATGAACATGATATTTTATGGTGAATCACATTTTTTTTGTTGTCATATATATTCAGGTCCTAAATGATAGTTTATTTTCTTTTTTTCCTTTTGTTATTATCACTCATTAGGCCTGTCGATTTATCTTCAGAATACTATTGCATATAGTATGCAATAACCATTTCTTAGGAGACTTTCTATATTTACAGAATAGATGAGGACAATGATACTACCAGTTAGAAAAAAATTAATAGACTATGTTGGCCTTTCATTCACACCCTTACAAAGCATTTTGCACATTTTGAATATTTTAATATTTTTAAATATGATAGTGCTTCTTGCATAATTATGTGCACAAAATTTAAATGCCTACATATGCCAAAGTACAGATCAAAGAAGGGCAATTTACCAGTATATACTGGAAGTTGGTTGGCAATACATATGAAATAACTCATATTTATTAAGTGAGATTTGATAGCTGAATCATAAGTTACGCTAATGTATTTACCTGTATTTGAATATGTAGGTAGGTAAGAAAGGAAATAAATACGTCAATATATTTTTTAATCTATTGAACCAGGTTTGAAAAATTATAAAGGAAGCCTGGAAATCAATTCAAGATAATGCTGAAGAAAAGTGTAGGAAAAGAGTTAAATTATGTCAATGAATAGTAATATGTATGTATTCCAAGAGTGGTTCTGATTGAGACTTTCTCTTAAATGCCACAGTAAATGGAAAAAACATGGAATTCCTTCACAAGTCTTATTTCTGTGTGATTCTATTTGATCACAATTTGTAGTAATATATCAGCTTTAGAAACATCAAACATTACATTCATAGAATTCTACAGAAAGGATTTCCTTGGCTTGCCACTACTGAGAACTATTTTGTAGGTCAAATTTGAAAGCCATTACCTTTCAATTTGTGCAAAGTGATAAAAGCCTGTGTAGTGTATTTGACAGGGTTTAAAATATACTTTTTAATTTTTTTCTACAAAAACTTCTGTACATCCTTTCAGAATTTAGTGTACTGTCTTCTAAATATCAAAAGCTTATGTAGAGAGCAGTTAATGCTTTTTATATTTTTTTGCTTCTTAAATTCTTATAACTTTTCTTTTTCCAATTTGAATGAATATATCTGGTAATTTAAACAACTAAGTTGAAGACAACAACATGCAATACAACAAATACTGTCAAATTCATATTGTTTTTAGTGAAATTCTGTATTATTTATGATTTTCTATTATTGTTACTATTTTGTATTCTGTTTAAAAAATGAAATATAACTTTAAAAATAAAAAATAAAATAACTTTAATAAAGCATATATGAACATTTTTATGACAAGTTATTCTGCTTTTACGAATTGGCTCCAGCTGTCTATAAAATATTTCATTAAAATAAATAGACTGTCCTATCTCCTTTTTTTTTTTTTCTGCAAAACCTGGGATTGAACTCAGGCCCTTGTGCTTGCCAAGCAAGCGCTTATTCTATTGAGCTAGCTACCTCTCCAGTCCCATGACTTTCGTATCTCATAATCTCTCCATAATGGTGTATATCTCTTTTCTTTTGTGATTCATAGATTTGTATCTTGAAGTTCATGTTTCTAATAAACATTAATCAGTTATTATTTTGGGGCCTCTTAGTCTTCTGAAATGTAAATTACATTATTTTATCTTTAACACTCATAGATCTCAACTGCTATGGCTTTTTATTATTTTTGTACACTTGAAATATGTTTTAATCCATAAAGTCTTACTGGCATGTCTTCATAACAGAAATACCATCTATTATTTCATCAATTTTGGGATAGGTCTCACTGTAATATACTGAGAGGGAAATTAGAGAAATAATACCTCTTGCGATCACATCACTGTAATATACAAACAGCTGCAAAGAAAAGTTTGAAATTCTCATGTATGATAAATTAATCCAATTCCCCATGTGTTATAGACCATGGTATTTAGTTAAACATCATTAACATCTAGGTACAAGGAAAATATTGGGTTTATGAAGTATGATGCGATGGCCATTGATCTGTGTAGATCATTTCAGATTGTATCAGAGTGTAAATAAAGGTATGCAAGTTTCAGCTTTAGCACTCCTAAAAGAAGATAATTATTTCTTTTTTGCTATAATTCTATTAGTCAAAGAGTTGAAAAAATTTTTTTTTGCAGTACCAGGCATTGAACTCATTGATAATTGATAGAATCAATTATTTTATAACTGTTTTTACTCTCAATTTATTGGATTTTAAAATCACCTCTTAAATTATAAAATTTCATGATTGTCTTTTCTCATTAAATGAACTTTCATTTATGAATGAAAAATGACAATTTCTATTTAAATGTACTTCTGAGCTGGGTGTGGTCACATGCTCCTGTAATACCAGCACTTGGAAGGCTGAAGCAGTAGGATCTTTGTGTGTTAAAGACCAGGTTGGGCTAAATAGTGAGTTTTAATTTAGCCTAGACTACATGGTGAGACCCTGTCTCCAAAACCAAAACAAAACTAAAAAACTAAAAAAAAAAATAAAACTACTTGTTATATGTCTCAGTTACTCTTTTCTTGTTGCTGGGACAAATACCCAATACCCAAAATGAATGAAAGAAAGGTTTATTTAGCTCACAGATACTGGAAGTTTCAGTCCATACTTGGCTGACTCCAAGACAGAGTGGCACAGGGCACAGAGCATCCAGTTTATGGAGGCAAAACAACAACAATGGCAACAGAGAAAGAAAGTCTGCCTCCCTGTCTCTCTTATATTTCATTCAGGCTGTCCATCTCAGGCTCGGTGTAGCACTCATACCCATAATCCCAGTATTACTAAGACCCGTTAGCCCAGTTGATCACAAGACCCATCCCATGACTGCATGAGGCTTTGCAGGGACAACTAGACACAAACCCTAACATTCCACCCCCTGACCCCCAAGGACTCATGCACATTCTTTTATGCAAAAGCCATTCTAGTCCATCTCTTAGAGTTGTCGAACCCTCAACAGTTTCAACATCATTTTATTTTTTTTCCATAATTGTATTGAGAAACAAATAGCAATGAGACAGTTTCAAACCAAATTGATAGGACAGTTTCAAACCAAATTGATAGGACAGTTTCAATAATTAACACATTGCATACATTCTTCCTAGTGGTTAATTGCTGTACAAGATGCGGACTTGATATCCTATTTACAAACACCATTAGAACAAATCCCTCTATTCATTAAGAGAATGTAACTATATATCTATCCTAACCACTTTGAATACACAGATACAAAATGGATATTCATCTGTATCCCCTTTTTATGTTAAGTTCCATCATTTAAATATTATAGGTGTGTAAACTCAGAAAAATATTCTAAAAGAGTCCAGTAGTCCATAATAGTTTTTGCTTCACTGGAAATGTCAGAAATTGTTGACCTGAGTCCCCTACAGCTCAACATAACAGCATGGCTTTGCTTCTTATATTTTGTTTTTATACTTTTCTGCTGGATGGTTAAGACCAAGGTAAAGCAGAACCTATGCAACAAGAGTTGTAGCTTTTGGGTCTGATAAGGTCAGTGAAATCCTCTCAGGATTTATCCTGAGATTCTGTACCTCAGATTGTAGAACCTTTGTCAGTGTCAGCCATATGGATGAGTCATGGAAAAATCCAAGTCCCATGTCTCCTCAGAGATCCAAGGCAAACTTTTAACTGTGAGCCCTTGTACAAAAGAAAAGTTAAGCACATCCAACATTCAAAGGCACAAGACAAACATTACTCTTCCAAAAGTTGCAAATAACAGGAGGATACAAAACACTGGGACCAACACAAGTACAAAATCCAGCAGCGCAAACATTAAATCCCATAGTTTCAATTAGAACATCCGAAGCAGTCTGCACTGAGTGTGAGCTCCAAAGGCCTTACATGGCTTCACCCTTGAGGCACTCTTGGTGGTAGCTCCCACAGCTTCTCTTTTAGGCTGACTTTGCTCCCTTTTTGGAGTTTCCCTTAGATGATCCGTGTTGCTGACTTTTCCAAACTTCTGGAGGTTCCATGGCATAAATAGGTTTCTCACTCACAACTTTACACACAGCCTTCTCGGGGACACAACTGACTGGCCTCCCAGGCCTTTTTCTGAAATCTAGATGGAAGCTGTCTTAACCTCACAACTCCTGCATTCTTCATGTGCCTAAAACCAATGCCACATGGATGATGCCAAAGTCTGCTGCCAGCTGGAGTAGTAGCCAGGCTTCTTTCTTTCTTGGCTATAGGGGTCAAGTGCCTGGATCACTGAACATTCTGACCTTGATTCTCAGAAACAAATTGTCCATGCTACCACTATTCTGGAACATGGAGTTCAGCAGCTTTTTCCTCTAGGCAAAGTACCTGACCGTTGCAGTTCTGAGACTGCAAAGGCTGGAGACCTGCCACCTCCTGTGATGCCTTCAGTCCATCCTTTTGATTATCTGGTTCCTTCCCACCAACGGAGATCCTCGCAGCTCCATTTTTGCAGTCCATAACATTTTAAATTATGCTGCTTGGCTGTTTGCTCTTAATTTTCAACATAAATCTGGCTAATAACCCCCAACAACTACCACCCTAATATTTGGCTGCTTTGAAATACCTTTTGAAAGATTAATCAGTCCACCATGTTTAATCTCAGTGTCAGGCAAAGTCGCTGGGCATGAACAAAATTCAGACAGATTTTCAGTCAAGTCATAGCAGAAATCACCTGGAGTACAACAACTAATGCAATCCTTCTCAGCAGAAGCCTTCCCAGCCTGGACATTATAGGCAGGTTTCCTGACAGTTTTCTGGTCTGAGCTCTGGCCGGAATCTTCCGTATAGAATAGCCAAAGCTGTTCCAGCTCTTCACAAGTATACAATCTTTCCAAACATTTCCTGCCTCCTCCCATAAGCCATTCCTAAAAAATTTGTAATCCATATGGTCATCCATATTTAGCCACAGCAATGACCCCATTCCTGTAGTACCAAATCCTGTCTCAGTTGCTCTTTTGGTGGGCATTCACATGAGAAACAACTGTCTTTCCATTCTTTGCCCATATGGAGAGGTCTATCCACATACCTCTTCCTCAAATATCTTTGTCACCAATCTTCCAATCATGCTCCTTCCAAGTTCCTGACCATTCAGCCAAACCAGGGATATGGCCCATGAGTCAGTACATAGTCTCACATGTGGCCATTTCTTCTTCCAGACAAAATGTACTACCAGGTACAGTATCCAAAGTTCTGCCCACTGTGACATTTTTCCTTCACCACTCTCCTTTAGTGTCATCCCAAAAGGGGCTGAAATGCTGCAGCTGTCCACTTGTGGGTGGTGCCTGCATAGCATGCAGAGTCATCTGCAAACCAGACCCTAATCTTCTCTTCCTCTGATAGCTGATTAGAAGCCACACCGCACAATGCCATAGGTACATGCTGAGAAAAAGGAGGCAATAAAACAGGCATAGGAGTCTTAGGTTCTGGGCCACTTCCTCATGTAACTTACCCTCTGGACCTGCCCTGGCTCTATAATTTTTTGTGCACTATTTTCACATTTGTTGACACACTTTATGGTATCTTTTCTATTGTTTTTATCTAGTTTTTCCTTTATTAATTTTAGAAAATTACATTATTCATTTGGGACTATGTTAATTATTTTGATTGAGATGTGATTACGAAAATAAATAAAATAAAATTAGTCGTGTTGTCTTTCCTTAAATCAATATTCATAGGGAGGTTGGGGTAAAAAAATAAATGTTACTTGCGTTAACACCAATGGAGTTAGCTTCAAAAGCTGAGAACTGCTTATTTTGGATATTAAGCATTTTTCCAAATAGAGGCATTGTACATGCAAATGAATCATTCTTTAAATACAAGCTGAAAGAGAGCAAGCAATCAGTGTATCTAAGGATGGCTGTAATTTATTCCACGGGGTCCCATGCAGCTCAGATATTATGTACTGTCAACCAAAGGTCTCCTATTTTCCAAAGCTCAAGTAAATAATCATTACCTGTTCATTACTCTCTAGGATCCTAATCAGAATTTATATAAGCACAAACATTTTTAATAAGGGTACAGGCTGGAAAAGTGCAATCACAGTCCTTACCTGAGAAACCACATTTTCTCAAGCTGAGCATTTTTAAATGTTTTTCCCTCCTACGCTTCTATGTCACTGTGACACCTTTGTCTTATTGCTCTTTCTTCAGTTCATGCCTACCCTCAATTTAGCATTACTCATGAATAGAATTAGCGTATAATTTAACTTTACATACTATTAATTGGGTGGGTGAATAGGGAAGCATCGGTGGTAACAAATCTATCAAAAATGTGTAAATATAGCATACCAATTAATTAACTGATGAAGAAAACACAGAGCAAAATGCTATGACATGTTTTATATTAGCGTTTATATGAAATCTAAAGATACACTGAGTATTAAAATATATGTGGCTCATGAAAGCATTAATTTAAAAAAATAAAAACATTGCATTTAAAATCACACATTAAGGTTAGGCTGAGATGGCTCAGTAGAATAAAATCACACATTAATTTTCAAAAGCCTACTTTTCTTGATTAAGAAAAAGTATTCTGATCTAAACTCAGATTTTTCAAATAAAAGCTAATCAGAAGGTGAACTGAGATGTAGTCATAAGGTTAAGAAATCAATAAGAATCAAAGAAGACAGATGCTATCCTATATTTTTCCTGCCTCAGAAAGAACTCCTAACCTCCTGGCAAATAACGAGGGAATGATGATGGGAAAGGTGGTCACAAATCATATATTCTCATCTCTAAAATTAAGGATGTATGTGAATCTAGTGTTCCTAGGGTGACTTTACTGTTGTTAATAAACATGAACTTATTCCTGATGAGAAGCTTAATAATCTACAAAACATTTGAATATCAATACTCATTTTATAAGCAGTCTCTTCTTTACCATGTCCACAATATGTTTTCTTTGTTCCCATCTTAATTTTTCCTGTTCAATATAAGAAAACTTGGGCAGGCCAAATAGCTCAGCAGATTAAAGCACATGCAAGCAGGCTCAGGGACCAGGGATTTGATCCTGGGCCTGCTGTGCCAGCCCTGCCCCTGTGGCATGCTGAGACAGCAATTGAGACTGGGCATAGTGGTGCATGCCTGTAATCCCAGCCCTTGGGAGGCTGTAAACTACAAGTCCGATCTAGTACTGAGACCCTGAACATCCTGTAGACCTTTGCCTAAAAAATACAAACAAAAAAAGAAAGAAAGAAAGAAAGAAAGAAAGAAGACTTAAAATACTTGAAACAAAAATCAGAAAAGCTACAAACTCAAACTCCAGAAGTTATTCCACAGATTTGTTTTCTGAGTATAAAATGAACAGTCTTGAGAACTCAGGCATCACTAAGAATTGAAAATATGTAAAGACAGCAGCTGTCATTGATGAATTTGTAGTGACGCTAGTGAACAGCTACTTCAATATCAGAACCCAGACTGCTCTGCTAATTTCCCAATCTCTAAGTAGATCAAAACATCCATGGGTGCCTTCCATCTGTTCGCAAAGGTCCCTGTGTTTGTCATTTTTTACATGGGTGCACACCATCCAACTGAGACACAAACTCACAAATCAGCTGTCAGACAATTGTGAAGGCAAGAACCTAGAAGAGAACTAAACTTCCCAAATAATGTTTACTCATAATATTATCACAATGAAAACTTCATGACTAAAATGCAAAAACTTACCTCTTACCTTGTATAAATTCCCTTAAATAGTAAATTAAATACTAGGATTTTTTTTGTCTTTTTAGAGAAATTATCTGATAATTTCATCCTAAAGCTATCCTAGTGATTAACTGCATTTTTTCAACTGCATAAAATAAGAAACAGTTAGAAATACAAATGATCTTTCTTTATCTCTAATTAGGAAAAATCTGTTTTGCAAATTTCAGCATTTTCTTAGCTTCCAAGAACAAATATACAAATTTGTAAGGAAATATATAATGACAATACAGCATAGAATCCCAGAGATACAATTGTTCACCTTTTGTGAGCAGCTTTAAAAAGGAGAATGTGTAAAACACTAGACGCACCATGGTCTTTATTTAACCTACAAAGATTCTCAAGTAGTATTCTTAAATATTCTTGCAATGCCATCTCTCCTTTTTAACATTTCATTGATTATTTCTAGCAGTATTAATTTCACTACTTTATATTACTTTCAATGTTATACCCCATCAACATTTACCCTCTGCTCAAATTTTCTTTAATGAAGTGCTGTTTTGTAAAATCATTTTGCATGGAATTTTTATCTTTCCATTTTCATTGCCTAGTTTGGTCATAAGAACACTGTTGTTCAGTCATTAAACATGAATGTTTTGAGTCAAGGATAGATTTCTAATCATAAATCATAGTGTTATTTTTCACATGATCTTCAGTTAACCTTTCTTGGCTCTAATATTTTCACATGAAACTACTGTGGTTAACAATACATGACTAAAGTGGAATGAAGAATAAATCAGATATGAGAAATGCAAAGCTGTCCTCTGTTGTGTGGGTAACTCTTCAACAATTATTATAGGGTGCTCAATAACACATTTGTATCATTCTGACACAAAAATATTCACAGTAATGTAGAAATATGAATAAATAATATGCCATTGTGACAGTCAATAATGCTGATTTCGATCATTAGGATTTTTTTATGAAAGCTGTTTTTTCTTTTTTTATTTTTTATTTATTTATTTTTTATTTATGTGTGTGTGTGGCCAGCTCAGCCCACCAGGAGGCGGGGCTGGCTGGCATGTGGTGCTGGGGGATTGAACTGCGGTTCCTGTGCTTCGCTAGGCTTGTTCTAAGTAGGTTGCTTTAGACCACTGAGCCATCTCACCAGCCCCCAATCATTAGGATTTAATGACATGTTGTTTTTCTATTTTGATTTGTCTCAAGTAATATTTAAATTTCTCAATTTCTTTCTGACCCATTGGTTCTCTGGGGTGTCATGCTATTTAATGTTCATGCATTCAAATAACTTTTGAAGTCTTTCCTGTTATTAATTTCCTGTTTCATTCTTATTTGATCAAAAAACATTTCTCATTTGTTAAGACTAGTCTTCTGGCCTACTAATATTCCTATCAAGTCATAGTTAGTGGAATTCCTAACTGGTACATTATTAAGTACTAACAAGAAAGATTTCCAATTTATTTTTGATACGCCAATGTGATATAGAATATTGTGATTCAAATCAAAGTGACACTAAGAGTGATGTCTAGCATATCCAGTTCTCCCTATCTCTCTCTTTTTGCTGAGATATAACATAGTACTATGAGCACAAAACTACAAATACATGTGGTTGTCCCTTCCATGTGAATATTGCTTCTGATTTTTTTTTAAGCAGTAAAGAAAATTATTGCTTCTCCAATCAATCAGTGCCTACCTGGCAAGCACAACAACTCATGTTTGATTTCTTTTACTGCATGTTATATATGTCCCAGAACCCCAGACACACCACGCTGGCCACTGAAACCGGGTGTGGTGGCACATGCCTATAATTCCAGTACTGGGGAGGCTGACACAGGAGAGTCACTAAGAGCCTGAGCTGTGTAGTGAGACTCTGTATTAAATAAATGAATAAATAATAGAGTAAAATAAATTTAAAAACGGTTCCATAATTATGGGGTTAGGCAGCCTATAAGCTGTTAATTTAATTATGTTCGCTGTTACAAAAATTGTATCCTGACTTCTAATTTTAAAGCATATTTGCTAGCTTTCTGTTATTTCAAGTTCTCTCCTTTCTGTTATTGTTTCTAGTTCTATAATTGTCTCTACTTTCTTTAGAATTGGTTTGCTAAAGGAAAAGAGAGTAACTTTGAAATTTTTTAATGATGCTAATTCTTGTGGTTTGAGGACACTGTCGACTTCTCTAGGTCAGTCTATGTAATAATTACCTGGCAAGAATTTCTGCTTACGCAGAATAACCAAACAAGCAACTCTACTTCCTTGGTCCTTTGAATTCTTCTACTGTTTTCAATAGGAATGTAGATACTCAGCTTTCATTTTGCATGTTTATTTCTTTCCCAGCTTTCAGAATCTATCCTAGTAGTCCACTCATTCCATTCCCTAAAGGCCTTGACAAGGTGTTAAAATTTGTATCTTTAAGTATTTATCCTAAATCAGTTCTGACATACTTCATCTCTTTCTTTGGATCAAGATTTTTTAACAATACAATCCTACTTTTATTCTGTCAGGTATCCTTTGAGATGTAGCCTGTTCCTTGGCCTCAAAGTGCTGCTATTTTCATGTGAGGTATACCACACATAAGACACATATTCGTCTTTAGTCAAGTATGCAGCAGGGGAGCATAGAGTCAATTCGGGGTGAGGGTGGGAATGTTGTCTCATAGTGGAGTCTCATTTGCACTGCCCCTAAGTGAGGCATGACAGGAAAATGATCCACATTTTCAAGTACTAGAATTTCTGAGACCAAAAATTCTTAGACATCCACTGAAATGTACACATGTGAATTATGAGATTTCTGCTATTTACCAAACTGGAGTTGGATATCAATACAACACGCAACCACTGGTTGAGCAATAATCTCCTTTACAGTGTGGGGATCTCTGGCTATTAGGAAATGGTGATGGTAGACTTCAACACTCTGTGCTCAGGATAAGAAAAATCCTAGTTTTTTGAAGCTCAGCTTTTGTGTTTGGGAAGCAAGACTTTAGTTTTCTTTTGAGTCTATTTGAACTGAATATTTTCTTTTTTAAAGAGAGTACAAAACTATGTTAAAACAGAAAAAAATTACAAGTGATACCTAATTACTTAACAAAGTAATGTAAATTTCACAGTAGTTTTGGTAATACCGTTGTTTTCCAATCAGTTATTCATATTACTAGATATAGGGTTATACAATTGGAAGAACAAAGAAAAAAAAAACAAATCTATAAGAAATTAAGAAGATAAAAGGTATAAACAATTGAAAAATGAGACAAAACAAATAAAGCATTAGCTGCTTCTTTCCATAGATCAGTGGAAATGCACAGCACAGCTGTCCAAACCATCCGGCTTACATGCACAGAAAAACCTCTTTCCCCAACTCCCTCTTCTGTTCTCCTCAACTCAGTGACTCTTTCCTTTTGAATAAGTTCATTTCCTTTTCCCACTATCTATTGCACCCTTCAGCTTCCATTTTCTCTTTGAACTAAATATTTTCTAAACATACAGGAATTCTTAAGGCTAGAGAGAGTCACAAATTCTCCATAAGTTTCAATCTATATTGACAAACATATAAATATGATTTTCTGATTTGGAATGTATATAGTTATATGTATGAATTTTTTCTTATTTAAATTTCCATTTATTATATTGCCAGTAAAAGGAAAGTTACGCTATCTTTTTTAAAGTTAGGGCCTCATATTACATCAAGATAGAAAAACTTTAAAACATGTTGAATGCTATAGTACATCATAGACTCATCAGGAATTCTTATCAATTCACCTGGATATAAGGGAAAGACAGGGCTAATTTATCCAGAAAGAATCTAGCGATAAAAGTGCAACTAAGAAGCACTTATTTAGAGTCTATTTTGTGCCTTAGTATTTCAGAATATTCAAGCTATAGAATCTGGCATCACTTTTAAGGAATATTTGCCAGTTGGTACTTGTGTACACATCCTGTACTATGTATTATGAACTATATGTACTATGTACTATGTAGTATGCACTGTGTACTATACACTATACGCTATGTTGAAAGCAAATAAATCCACTCAAGGTGCAATAAGAAAATATATATTAGAAATACGACACAAGTAGAGACTACAAAAAGGAGGATTTAAAATTTGCTTAGTTTGCACGATTGCAGCAATTTAAATAGATAAAAGGCATTAGTGGTTATTTTCATCAAATATACATTGTACTGCTTGTGTGTCTTTAGTCCATGAAAAAGCATGGCAAAATTAAAAATCAGTAAAGAAAATAACAAATAATCCATGTATAATTTTCTCCCTTAAATCTTGAGTAAGTTTGAGTCAAAAGTATAAATAAGCCATGAATAATTGATATCATCATTCTTTTCTCATGTCCTTGATTTGACAGCTTCTAACAGTAATATTAAGCTAACTGGTGAGTTTTCAATATATGCATTCAATATATGTACTTAATTATATATATGTATATATATATATATATTTAACACTCACCTATTGCTGTTGTTCACTTTAAAGAGTTTTAGCCTAGAGAATATTTGCCAGCATATCATAAATTTCCACATTTAACTTTTATACTTTTTTACAAGATGCCATAAATTAGGTGTATTGTTTTGGTCACACATGACTGCACTGCAATTCAATGACCTTGTCAGCACTTTAGAATTACAATGAAATCATCATTAGGAGCAGATATCTGTGCTTTACTTCTCCAAACTGTCCTTAAACCGTTTCAAGAGGACGTGAACACACTCATAAATACAGATATGAAACAGAAATTTATTTCAGATGAACTCTGGAGTTGTGAGGAAAGTGGTCAAACAGGATCAAAGACAAAAAATTCAAGCAAGAAATGAAAACAATGACACACGAAAATATAGTCCAACTTTTGCAATGCTCTGCTTTGTAAATAGATGTCAATAGTGGGTAGTTAGATCTATTTTATGTTTCTGGAAAGAAAATATGTTATAGGAGGATCTGAGATCACTACTTTTCAGAATTACCTTGAGAAATTTCTCTTCCAACACTGAAGCTAGCAAGTAGGGTAATTCTTTTATAACTAATATATTTTTAAATGCAAGAATATCCTACCAGTGATTTTAGTAATATCAACAGCAAGAAAACTGTATTTGCATATATAAAACTTTTAAGAAAAGCAAAACTGTGCTTCAAAATTAATGCTTTTACAAACCTTATTCTTTCAAACCATAAAAATCATAATTTGCTTAACAGTTCACTGATTACGAAGTGTAATTGTGTTTCCTCTGCAGACATACAATTGCTAATGATTTGTCTGAAAGTCTCTAATGCCTGTATATCAGATTCCCAAATCTCATCTCACCTTCAATTTTTGAAACAATTATTTAAGTTTGACTGACACAATTATTAGCACTATGTAATATAAGGCATCAATAAATGTGTATTTATGTTATACCTCTAGATTTTGAGTTCTAAATTTTGGTTCTCTTCAAGTTTTAGAAAAACATACAATTATATTAAGGCCTAGGAAAAAATGGGTTATTATATTTGACAAATTAATCAAACTAATGAATATAATTGTCACTATGACTAAAATATCCCTGGTTTGAAAAGCAACACAGAACATAACCACTAGTGACCACTTACACACTGTGAAAAAAAAAACTATAAATCCAATGTAACAACTTGAGTCATAAATTAAAAACATAGATATACAACATTAGCCATACATGGGCTAATGGGAATGAATTGACTTTGGAAATACCTCAGTTTATAGAGTACCTTAAAAAGAATTTCCTTTCTTTCTTTCTAGCCCCTGCACCTGCCTGCAGGCATTTTATTCCACTGAGCTATTTGTCTGGCTTTTATGAATATATTTTTGTGCTGATTGAATAGAAATGTTTTTCTTGGTGGCCTCAAAACATTGTCATTGCTGGATTTCCTTTCATTTTCTTAAGAATTGGAATGTTATCTAAATGTGTGGATATTTAGCCTCTTTATTTACATTGCTGTAACTCAATCCTTCTAAACTATTTAGGAATCTGTTTTTTGGAAGACAACTTTTCCTCAAGCCAGGATTGGAAATGGTTTGGGAATTATTTGAGCAAATTATGCTTACTATGCTCTCTATTTCTATCCTTAGTACATTGTGATATAAAATGAAATAATTAGATAGCTAATCACAAAGTAGAACAATCTCTGGAGTCCAAAGATTGTTTGCCTGCAACTAGATGGTCCCATCTGGGTGTGATGGGAGATCTGAGGTATGCTGTTCATGTCCAGTCTGTACCATAATACTACTTTGGTTTCTACTGCTGCAGAACAAAACTGCTTCACAATAGTAGGATGTTGGAAGTGGAAGAATACTATTACATGAGTTTGTCTCAGCCTCAGAATATTCCACTTGGAATTTAATATACATATTTGTTTGTTTGTTTTCTTGATACTGGGGATTGAACTCAGAACTTTGTACTTGCAGGCAAGCACTAAGCTATTGAGCTATCTCCCCAGCCTGATATTTGGATTTAAAACTTTCTCAAATTTAATTTTAAGGCCAAAATTATTTGCAGTTTCAAGCAATTGATGCACTTCCAGAACAACCAACATGGTTACAATTTGTGTCTTTACATCACCCAGAATTCATTTAGTCATGGGAGATGGTCTTTTCATAGGTGGCTATATCTAGGGTTTGTGATTCATTCATATTCTAATGCTAGGGTTAAAGGTGAGAGTGCTGTACTCATTCCAGGGCAGGTAGCCTGCATACTACATAAGGCACAGAGTCTTGTCTCCCTCTCCTTTATTGCTTTTGCTGTCTTCCCCCCCACCCTTTGTATTTCCCTCCTCTTTGAAGCCACCCTGCTTTGGAGCCAACCAATTATGGACAACAATTCTACAAACCAAGCAGTGATTTTCCCTTAAACTTTCAGTGTCAGGTATTTTGTTTTAGCAATGAGAAAAGTAACTAAGACAAACATCACTTCACCTGGCCAATTCCGTGATGAGTTGCACACGCATTTCTTTTCCATTTAGGATTCCTTCATGGCTGGTAAGTAATGCTCAACCTTTTGAAAGCTAATGTAAATGATTATGAGCCAGCTGATAAAAGGAAGACCCCAGTCGACCTCTTCTAAAACTTTTGAAATTCCAAATATTCTAGTGTTTATGTTTTGATTTTGAATGCGTCCATTTTATCTTCTAACTTGTACATAGTTATCACTCACCTTGATGTGGCAGACTAAGTGGATTAAGTACGCTTAGTATGGTACATGAGTAAGCATGTTTTCTGACCCATTTTGTGTTCTCTCTGAAGTGTTGTGTCCTCTCTGCCTGTTTTTGAAAAAGAAATGACTGGAGCAACTCTTCCTCCTCATAGAATCTCTGACCAGTGATTTACATTTAGAAAGCCATCTCACTTCTGTACATAAGCAAAGGTGTATGTGCTCTGAGTCAATATCCTCACAAAAGCATGAACAAATGTGAGTGAAAGTCATGCTCTTTAAAACAGTTGATAATTTTAATCACACTCTGGAAAATGTTAAGTTCAGGTTATAATCTTGGTTAACCAGCACTTCTCATGGGTGAGCCAGTATTGGCAAACCTAAGACATGCACAATGTTTTAATTAATTAATTAATTTTTATGTATTTGGTACAGTGTCTCACTATACAGCTCAGATTCATAGTGATCCTCCTGTTTTCAGCCTCCCCAGGTTCGGATGACAGGCGTGCACCACCATACCCAGTCTATGTGACCAGCTCAGCATGCCTGTGGGCGGGGCTAGCGCTGGCATGCGGTGCCAAGGATTGAACTCTAGTCCTTACACTTGCCAAAGCAGGCACTTAGACTACTGAGCAATCTCACCAGCCCCCACAGTGTTTATTTTAATACAAATATAGCAAAGTGCAAGTTGTTTATTTCCAAATTAAAACATCAGTATTCAGGTTTAATTTCAGTGTCTGCACTTTGTGATAAGTAGTCTGGGTCTTGCACTTGATCTCTAAAAAACTGTTCACAATCACTGTTACAGGTGTAGACTACATTCATAAATGACTCTGATGGAAAATTGAAACCAGAAGGAGGTCTTTTCCTCAATACTGCTAGACTAATGCACATATCACCACAAAAGGACTCTTTCAGTTTTCCTGAATCAGTTTTTCAAAGTCTTGAATAGTTATTCAGCTATGAGCTGAAAGGCAACCAAAAAGCACAATAATATATCCTTGTGTACATCCTCCTGAAAAATATATCACAGAAGAGCAAACAGCATTGTCTTGTAAACAACATCAGTGGACTTACCAACCTGGATTGCATACCTCAGTCACATTTATCTGCTCTAAAAGTTGTGCCTCTATATCCTCTGCTGATTCGTCAGTTGTCGTGGTGCTAGCATAAAGAGGAACTTGTGTCACCATTTGGACTGAAGCTGATTTTAAAAGCTCATGACCATTATCCCCTGAGAAGCAACATCGCCTCATTACCTGGAGGAAAGGGCTTCATAGTTTTACCAAATCAGCTGCTAAGAATGATGTTTTCAGTGCAGACACATTACATGTGGTGGTGGCCTTTAATACTATTTCTGTTCTTTTTATTCATGCACTTTTTAAAATACAAAGTGTTGTCTTCTAATGTAAAGTGCTTGATCTCCAAGTGAAAAACTCATAGCTTCATTTGCTAGCCAGTTCTCATATATTACACAAAGTTGGCTGAGTGAATGTGAATCACCCATTGCAATTAACGCAAAATATAAATAGATATTTTCTTTTAAATGCAGCTTTCAGAATTGTTGATAGTCTTAGAGTCTTCTCTCTCATCATTGAGATTTGTTTCATTTGTAAAGGAGCTCTTCAATGATGGTTGTCTTCTGGATACATTTTGGTTCATTGTAGGCTTCGCAAAACTGAGAGTGAGATAAGTGTCCTGTGAGACATGTGAAGTGCTGAAAGAGCTGCAAATGAAGCAGTGCATGAAACACTGTATAGGTTCTGGAAAGACTAACCTAAGTGTCAGATTCTAACTTAAGGTCTGATACCAGATTCAGTGGTATAATTGAAGTACATCAGGTCCTTTGCCACTAAAAAGCCTGGCACCAGAAATCAATTGTCACTTGCCACTCACTGAGAGTAAGTGGATGAGTCTGCATGCAACTGACTTGCACTGATCTTTTTCCTGTAAAACTTCTGTGCTAATGGTAATCTGTATTTGCATCCACTCCCCCGCACCAGCATCATGACCTCACCATAACTCCTGGTCATCATTCCTTAGGTCCTCCAAAGAAGCAGGCAGGGCCTGTGAAATTACTCAGTGGACTAAAGTACCTGCTTAGTCCACTGCTTAGTAAGCTTAGGCATGTGCAGGGACCAGAGCTTGATCCCTGCCACTACAGCACTGGCCCCAGGAAAGGCTGCGCCAGCCACAGAGTCCAGGCTTGGTGGTGCATGCCTGTATTCCCAGTGCTAGGGAAGCAGAAAATAGGAGGATCGCCACAAGTCCAAGTTGTGTAGTGAGACCCTGTAAAAATCAAATACATTAAAAGAAAAACAAAGAAAAAAGAAGAGGCATACAGCCTAGATCCTTTGCATGTGCAGTTCAGAGAAGGGTTTGCTCTCTTTGAGAATCGAATGTCACTGCATATCTGACAGGAGGTTTAGCTCCATAATGCCGGGAGCAAAGGGCAGTTGCTTTGTACACAGATGAAGCTTTGTGGAAAAGGGAGAGATTAATAAAGGTGAAGTACACTCCACAGAGTAAAAGTGAAACCGCAAGAAAACTCGAGTGAGTTTGACTCAATGGTTCTTCTGCTTAGGTTTTGATGTATTTGTTGGAACCTTTCCAGGATCTTCAGCTCTGGAGTGGCATCTAATGGAAACATATCTAATTAATTGAATGTCTCCACTCTATTTCAGGAGGGAGTGTTCTGACCTTATATGTGCTTATATGGAACTGGCATGACTGCCAAAGTCCAATGGGGTAAATAAGTCAAAACCCCAACGTTCATCATTATAGCGATCATTGGTTCATACCAGGTTGCTTTGAGCATTCAGAGCACATGTCAATAGCAGGGAAATATAGTTTCCAACAAGCTGGCTGTTGATGTGCTGAGTTGATGTCTCACAAATATGAAAGTTTGAATCCAAAGGGATAAGTGAGGTCAAGAGTGAAAAAAGTTTATCAAGAGAAAAACAGGAGAGGTCCTAGGGGTAGTTTGCACACCTTCTCCAAGGTTAATTTATACACCAAAGTCACACTGTGGCTATAATATGGGTCAAACTATGATCACTCTGGGATTATAAGTATAGCCAGCTATTTAATATTGGTCCAATAGGGGAAAATGTCATGTAAGAAGAATACATGGAAAGAACAAAGATATTTTGAGACAGGGATGGATCCAGAAGTTTGGTCACTCACCTGGGCAACTGTAAATATCTACATTTACTGGACCAAGGGGTGTCAATCACATTATAATTGCAAGTTACTATTTATTAATTAGGGAGGCACGTAGGCCACTGCAACTCTCTAACTTGAAGTTTGCCTTTCTCTTGTGCCTACAACTATAATTCTTATGTGTTCACTTTGCACTGATTTCCTTGGGAATCTAGCCCCCCTCTAACTATATATTAAATTTTATTTCACTTAATTATCTATAAGCTTAGAGATCAGAGCAGAGTTAATATAGGGACTATTGTTGCAAGCTGGGCCCTCGAAGAACATGACATAGAAGACAAGATACCTTACAAGTGGGGAAGGGACAGATGCTTCTGCTGTGAGCCAGACCTAAAGACCAAAGATCAAACAAATGCTAACTTCCCTAAAGATTGGCAGCTGAGATTGATCATCACCCTGAGGGAGCCAGAAGAATCATTAATCTGACTACTACTGGATGGCTACCTAACAAAGTCCTGTTTTACATTCACACCTGCTTACTATGTGACTCCCTTCCCCACTTGGTCCTAGACTTAATCAACTTTAACTGAGCAATGGTGCTGTAATTCCATGGGTTGACCATAGTTTTGCCCCACCCCCACATCCACCTAAGCAAGTTCCCATTTTCTCCATTTCAGTCCTGCAAGGTTTTACACTATGAAATTCCCTGGAAGACAAACTTCGCTGGGAGCAACCCGCTCGGGCACCCCTTCTGTCCCTTTTTTGGACAGGAGCTTTCTTTCCCTCAATAAATATATTCTTCTCATAATCTCCATTTGTTCCTAAGATTCATTCTTCTGTTTTAGAGAACACGAACTCATCTAGGTGAGTTCAGGAGATCATTTTTCACCTATATCATTTAGAGGTTCCCTGTATCATTTGGAGGTCACCTACCTGAAATCAGTTTTTCTCCCTGTATCACTATGACATAAGACCTCCAAATAATCAAAATAAGGGAAACATAACTCCCAACCTTCTAGATACCTGATACTAGATATCTGATGTACCAAGTTCATGTTCTCTAAAATCAAAGAATGAATTTTAGGTACAACAAAGATTAAGAACAGAAAATATTCATTGGAGGAAAGGAAAAACTCTAAGAGCTACCAAGAGTGGGTTGCCAAGGACCCCTCTTTTCAAGGGAAGTTTACAGAGTAAACCCACAAGGTGAGGCTTGTTCTAAGGTGGGACAAAATTATAATCAATTACTGAGATTGTTAGTGCAGTCACCTGGATAAAGTTGATCCAACGGAAAATTGCAAGGTGGTTACAAGGTGGGACAGAACTATGGTTAACCAATAAGATTAGGATCATAATTGCTCAGGTAGTACTGCTTAAATAGGGATCAAAGGGCAAAATGATTCACATAGCAAGTGTACACTGACAGAACAGGGACAGTTCCTGTAAGGGAGGTTTTGGTCTCTGCCCAAGGTGATTGATGGCTGTTTAGAAAATCAATCACTGCTGTTCATCCCTAGGGGAAGTATGTAGGTGTAGTCATTTACTCTATTCTGAGGCCTGACTTTCAAGGAATGTGCCTCCAGCCACAGCTCTCTTTTGCACTGACTTCTTCCAAAGGCCAAGCCCTGTCTGACCACCTGTAGTATTTCTAAATACCTTGGCTATCTATAACAGTGTAAAGAGCGAGATGCATTTTTCAAGATCAATTCAGGATGTTAAAAAATATAGTGAGAATTTAAGTCTCGAAGAGTCAGAAACATTTACCTATTGTGAGACTAAGCCCAGGATACTCTATCTCCTGCTTATTAAATAAAGAATAATGCCAGTATCAGCCAACTTTTATGTAGCATATGTTATTGGATGGAGTTTAAGGAGGGTCCTTCCAAGACACGGAGAACCTTGACACACCTATCCACATGCTAGAGTGTAGATTTTTTTCACTTCCATCACAGAAAAATAATTGCAAAAATGAGTCACTACAGGGAAAAACAGGTCTACTAGGCAAAACTGTAGATGTCCACCTCAAAGAAAACACAGTGGGTGCCCTCAAGAGAGCATCATTGTAGACTGGAGTGATAAACTCTGTGTTTGGGGGTTTGGCAATCTGTGGAATTTTTGAGTCTTTGGAAAGTTTGGTCTGGGCTTGTAGGAGAAAATCATTAGCCCACACACAAATAGAAAGATATTGGCTAATTTTACAAGCAGAAATGTTGCAGGCAGCTGAGTGAGATAGAAATATTATAGGCAGTCAGACAGGGCCAGGCCCTTGAAGAAAATACCACAGAAGACAAGATATCTTGCAACTCTGGGAGGGATGGATGCTCTCTTTGTGGGCCAGACCTAAAGGCAAAAGATCAAACAAATGCAGACCTCCCTAAAGATTGGCATCCGAGATAGATCATCACCCTGAGGGAGCCAGAAGAATCATTAATCTGACTACTACTGGATGGCTACCTGATAAAGTCCTGTTCTACATTCATGCCCACTTGCTAAGTGACTCGCTCCCAATTTGGTCCTGAACTTAATCAGTTTTACATGAGCGATTGTGCTTGTAATCCCACTGGGTGACCATAGCTTTCTCCCACTCTACATCCACCTAAGCAAGTTCCCATGTTCTCTATCACTTTCAACCTGCCTCACCACATGGTTTTACACTATAAAAGTCACTGGAAAAGACAGCTTCTTGGGGGACAACCTGCTCAGGCTCCCCTCCTGTCCCTCTCTCCCACAGGAGCTTTCCTTCCCTCAATAAATATATTCTGCTCATAACCTCTGTTCCTAAAATTTGTTCTTTGGTTTTAGAGAATGCAAACTCGTACAGGTCAAGTCAGGAGATCATTTTTCCCTATGTCATTTGGAGGTCACCCACCCGAGATCAGTTTTTCTCTCTATATCAGAAGGATGATGCATTTTATAAGGGCAAGGCATTGGGACAGTCTATTTTGATTTTTTTTTTAAGATGGATGGTTTAAGATATTTTTCCTAAAAAAATTCTTAAACTTTTGAATCTCTTTCTTGACCTTAAGCAGGTTTCTTATATACTCATTAAAAATCATGAAGTGTGATAAGCCTGGAATAAATAAATAAAGAAGCCTAAGAAATATAAACAAGCCTAGGGAGTAAGATGGGGAGTAGAGATATGTCTAATTCTGTTAACTCTGATAGTTTTTATTTTATAATTATAATCTTAACTAAAGTATAATTTTAAAATTAATTTTTCTTTGCCTTAATTTTTTTTTTCATTGTTGGGGATAGAACTCAGGATATTGCAGCTGACAGAAAGGTACTTAGGCTGCTGAGCTGTATCCCTAACTCTGTCTTAATATGTTACCCATCTCTAATTTCTTTGATTCTCCCCTACTTCTTATATAAGATACTGATGAAAGCATTTTTAATTATTCATGTATTTAAACAGAAAATCATTTTAATGATGCAAATTATTCACAGTAATAGTTGTTAGGTTTTATTGGCAGCAGTGGTGGCAGTGGTACAGCAGAGAAGCAGTAATGGGGGCACTTTATTAACTCTGAAGACACAGAGAGGATCACGGGCAGGGAGATGGGCAGATCCTCTGACCTGAGACAGGGAGGATGAGACTTTATGGACTTTTGATAGGGTAGAGTTTAAGGAGCAGGTTTAGTGATGTACAAGGAGCTGATTGGAGTCTCCCTTGTCTGTGTGGGAAGGGCAAAAGGAAGTGGCATCCAGGTCTGGAGTGTGGAAGATGGAAAAAGTGGTAATTAGGAAGATAAGCTGTTGTTTTGGGTTTCAGCCATGTTGGATCAGGGCCATGATAATTTAGCAGTTTGTACTTCAAATGGAGCCAAACAATAGTAATAATAATAGTAGCAGTTGATAGCAATAAGACTAGCAGTTGATAGGGAAGAAAACAATGGTAAAGGAATGCCATTTATTTGGGTGTATTGTTGCATTATTATGCAGATTTTTTTTCAGAACCAGAGATTGAACTCAGGCCCTTGTGCTTGCCAGGGAAGTGCTTATTCTAAAGACCCAACTCTCTGGCCCACATGTTTTTTTCTTTTTCTGAAGCTTTGTGTTCCTCTTCTCTTAAATTCAATCAAAAGTATAAACACACACCTATATCTCTCTTTTATGGATTGGAGCAAGTACCACATTGGTATAGGGGAATGAAATTCTGGACCTAAAAGGTACCTGGGATGAGTTTCTGTTCTCTAAAACTGAAGAATGAATTTTAGGAACAGACAGGGTTAAGAGCAGAATATATTTATTGGGGGAAAGAAAGCTTCTGTCCAAGAGAGAAACAGAAGGGAGACCCAACTGGGTTACCCCACGAAGCTGTCTCTTTCAGGGAATTTTATTTTATTTTTATTTTTTATTTTTGAAGAACCAGGGATTGAACTCATGTCCTTGGGCTTGCCAGGGAAGTGCTTATTTCACTGAGCCATCTCCCTGGCCCTCTTCCAGAAATTTTTATAGAATAAAAATCACGCAGGTCTAAGGTGGAGAAAATGGGAACTCGCTTAGGTGAGCATAAGGTGAGACAAAACTATAGTCAACCAATAAGGTTACAAGCACCATTGCTCAGGTAAAATTGATTAAATACAGGAACAATTGGGAAAGTGAGTCGCACACCAAGCAGGCACAAATATAGAACAGGAGTTGATAGGGTAGCCCATAGCAGTCAGATTAGTGATTCATCCTGGCTCCCTCAATGTAATGATCAATCTCAGACTCTTATCTTTGGGGAGGTAAGCAATTGTCCAACCTTTGGTCTTTAGGTCTGGCCCATAGCAGGAACATCCATGCCTCTCACAGTGCAAGGTGTCTTGTCTTCCCTGCTGTCTCCTTGATGGCCTATCTGTGTGTGACTGCCTATAATATTTCTACCTAATTTAGCTGCCTACAACATGGAGTCTTTGTAAGAAACTTGATCTGAATCTTTTGTAAAGCATAAGAAAAGAGATGGGAATTGGGAGAGAGCCTGGAGGTCTAAGCACCTGTCTGCAAGCACAAGGACTCTACACTGTGCTGGCCACCAAAATCAGGTGTAGTGGTGCACAACTGTAATCTCAGTAGTGGGAAGGCTGAGACAGGAGGATCACTATGAGTCCAAGCTGCATAGTGGAAACCCTGTACCAAATAAATAAAGAAATAAAAAGTATTTTATAAAAGAAAAGAGATGATTCTATAGTTAGCAATTCTCACTGTGTTAGGATGGTAGAATGTGCAAACACTCATCAATTGACCTTTTTTTATCCATCATTAGTACATCTTTCCCTCAGAGTATTACCCTTCTTTCTTCCCTCTATGAGTAGTCTCTCAAATACTAGCATAGCCTAGAGCAAAGGTTGTAGTCTAAATTATTGTTGGTCATCTCTCAGTCTCATTAGAACATGACATTTGGTGCTTAAATTTTTGTCTTCTTTTTTCAATATTTTACTTTTTTCTCTATTCCTAAATTCATATAACTTTTTTGCTTTTTTTCACTAATTTTGCATGCATATATCTGGTAATGCAAACAACTCATTTGAAGATAACAGTATACAATAAAAAGTATTGTCAAATTCATGCTATTTTGGTTAGTGCAATTCTGTATTATTTCTATTTTTTTTCTTTTTATTACTATTTTGGATTGTCTGTAAAAATAAGATTGAGGGCCAGCCAGAAGCACCTGCTTAGGCTGATGCAGGGAACAGAGTTCAATGCTCGGCATGCCATGCTGGCCTGACACCTAGGGCACAGTGAAAAGGTGATTGATACTGGGCATAGTAGTGAGCATCTGTAATCCCAGCACATTTGAAGGCTGAAAACAGGAAGATCACTATTAGTCCAATCTGTGTAGTGAGACCCTGTAGACCTTGTACTAAATATATATTTTAAACAATAAAAATAAGATTTATGATAAAAAGATGACATTTGAAATCCAGGAAATATTTTGAGTCTGCTTTACATTCCCAAATCCACAAAACTGAACTACAATCTTAACAGAACAGCTATAACTGTACAAACAAAGCTTATTGTTTCACTAAATCAAATAATGGAATCATGCACAGAAAAAAGATTAAGTGGGACATCTTTATTCAAAATATAGGAAGCAGCACAGCTCCTGGAAGTCAGGACAGCTCTCAGGAAGTAGAGTACCTCCTGGATTCTTTGTCCACTCTAACAGGTAAACCAAGCACATGCATTTCTCAGTTACAGGTGGCTGTTAGTTTGAAATGACCACCTTGGACTTAGGCTGTCTGTGAGCTATTCAGCATGCATGGTTTAAAGGTAATTGAGTTTAAAGAAAACCAGTTATTCTCTGTTTTTTAAGTTTCTTCAAATTTAGCTTTGGATGTAGGAAAGGATGCATTCCAATTTGCAAAATCATTTCCAGGTTAGGTGCCACACCCACTGCTTATTGATATTTTGGTTCCAATCAGTGAGGCTCACACCCCTCTCCACCTCAAGCTCTGTCTCTCTCTAGCTGTGCATTTATAAGGTAAATAATGGAGCTACCTCTTACACTAATGCCTCTTGCTATTGCATAGTACTAATTGAACAGGTTTCTTATGTTGTCATGAATTTTTTTTCAGAAAATGCAAAATTGTTATGTTATATATTTAAATTAAATCTTTCTTTCTGTATGGAGTTGTTTTCCTTTGTCTTAGAAGAATTAATTATTATAAAAATATAACACATCCAGATTAGTTAAGCAACTGTTCTCTTTCTCTCTCTTTTTTCTTGTTAACCAAATCTCTAACACAACGGACTGTAGTTTTCCTTCAAGTACCCTTGTCAACAACTCAACTAGGATCCCTTCAAAGCAAGAGGAATTTCTAATTGATTTTCACACTCGCAGTGCTTATTGCAGTTTATGGTATAACTTTTTATAAATATTTGACAATTTCAATAAATTTGGTATTTTCATTAAAGGATTTTTTTTTT